>NC_143583.1:94662258-94964766 GCF_048544385.1 Mastigoproctus giganteus | reverse complement strand
AGAGGTTTAAACTAGATTGTAGAAGTTAGGAAGTTTTCTTTTAGCCAGCGGGTCATTGATTACTGGAACACGCTACTTCCATAGGTAGTTGAGTCTGACAGTCTGAAAAAATTCAAAGGTCAACTGGATAGTTACCAACATCAGGAGGGAAGTGCATAATTTGCTGTTTCTTATTTATTATTATTTTTTATTTTATTTTATTTTTTTTTTGGCTGGTGCATCAAAAGCTGTGGCTTCTTTGCACTATTTGGCTAGTACATATACAAATTATTATAAGTGCCTTATTAATGTTCATTTCATAAAATAACTGATTTTCTAAAATTACAAATTGGTGTTTTAGGATGATTTTAAAACATTTTGAATAATTAATTCAAAAAGAAACTTCTAACATGGTGTTCTGGTTTTTTCTTACTATTTCCATATCTCCATACCTGTTTGAAATTGGACTATATGTTGCTATGAAGTTTTTTGCTTAAAACCATGCCACCCCTGAAATCTGGCAGATTCCTCCTGGGACATCCAGTATAATATGATTAAAACCTCCTTCTCCCTACATGCAAAAAATCCAGCAAATCATTGAAAGGATATGTCAATTCACGGCTGACTTCTTTTAACATGAAAAACTTCATGTGCACTTGTATCAATGCCCCTAAGCTTTTCTCATCAGTTACTGGCTTTAACCCTCACCACCACAATCCCATAGGCTACCCTTGAATTATTAGCTTTCAAATGAAGGGCATTTAGTAGCATTATACCATAATTGTCACCTCATTGACCATTCATGTAGCAAGTCTATATTATTTAAAGGATTGCAGTCTGGCAACTGTCATTCACCACTATCCCCACCAGTTTATCATTGCAAACTTTTACAGCATGTCCTGAATACCTTCCTCAATGTCATTTAGAATATCAAGAACAAGATTGGACCCAGAAATAAACTTTAGTGGATCTCACTACAAACTCTGGTTTATCCTACAGCATTACCACTTTATAACTACCCTCTCCTGTATTTCAATGCTTGTTCCATCTAAGGATCTTACTTAAGAGCCCAGCTTTCTCCAATTCATATAATTGAAAACACGTGATGAAGCATGTCAGAACATGTGTCTGTAGGCAACACATACGAGGGGGTATCAAAAAGTTCATACCCTTACTTAGAAATAATAGCCCTAGAAAGGTGAAACTTCACAGAAACTTTAATCCTTTTCTATGTACTCTTGATGTATAGTAACCCATTTCGCCATTTATGGATTAGTTGTTTAATTCCTTGATCATAGAGGTCCACACTTTTAGCCTGAAACAATGATTCCACTTCATTGATGACTTCCTGAGATGAATCAAAGCAGTGTCTATGCAATGGTTTCTTCATTTCTCAAAACAAGAAGAAATCTGACAGTGCTAGGTCAGAAGACTAGGGTGGGTTCACCCTAAAAAAAACATCCGCATTACAAAAATCCAACAGTTGGCAAGAATGCTGCATTCGCCATTTCTTGCAAAGGCGTAAGCAATCTTGGAACCCATCATATGGAGACTTTAAACATGTGAAGACGGTCATGTAAAATGCTGTGGGCAGACCCATAACTAATTCCCACTGCATTTGTGATGAAATCAATTGTCACACGTCTGTCACTCAGCACCAGCTGCTCAACCTTTGCAACCATCTCATTGTCTGTGGATGTTGATTGCCTTCCTTCTCTTGGCTCGTCAAAGACACTTGTACAACTGCACTGGAACTCCCATTTCCACTTTTTTTTACATTGTGTCATAGGATGGACAATTCTGCCCATACACAGCTTTCATTTCTTCATCAATTTCCTGAGCTTTCTTACCCTGGAAATGCAGGAACTTGATCATTGCTCGATACTCCACTTTGTCAACTATAGCATCCTTCCTCAGATTCCGGGCTCCACCTCTGGTGTATGATCACCTATGGGAATGAAATTTCACATGTTAGTTACTGAATATGTAGACAACTTATATTAAAAACAGCATCTTCCTACTGATGTTTTATCTAGGTCAGGGTACAAACTTTTTTGATACCACCTTGTATAATAACCCCACAGAAGAAACATAATAAAATCAGTTTCATCATTTTCTTTTAACCTCATATTAAAATGTATGGGGTTAAAGGGTGATTAATGAATGTATTGTGCAAATTGTTTTTTTTTTAACATGGCATTCTTCAATTTTGAAAGGAATTAAGAAAATCGCAATGAAAAGCCATGTATACTTGCTGAGGCTAGTTTATTTCTTCTACCAGCACAATGCTCATTTGAAGGACATGAAAATTTTAAAAGAAAACTATAAAAACTGAAAACCTAAATATGAGCTAACCATTAAAACCTAAATATGAGCCAACCAAAATATTAAAAGAATTTCATGCACTGGGACTTCCTTCTCTTCTTCAATAATCACAAAGCTTATAAATGAAAGAAAGAACAATACATTTCAATAATCCATAAATCTCTCTCCACTGAGCTGGGATGAGAGACTGTGGCCATATGTGGCTGAGCTGTGCAGTACCTACTAAGATGAAGACCTAAAAGCCAAAAGAAGAAAAACTTTGAAATAAACTAGCAATATATATCAGGATAGTACCCTCCTGATGGACTACTGAATCAGAAATTTTGAAACAAAAATATTTAGTTGAATCAAAAGTACAGACATGTGAAAGCTACTGGCACTATTAGTGTTATAATGACTAAATAATATAAGAAAATGGACTTTTTCACCTCTACAAAAAAAAAAAAAAAAAAAAAAACTCAACAGCTCCAATTCTATTTTTAACTTTACCAAACTCTCCACTTTGACCACTGTTACAGACAGATAACTTGCTTCAATGATCTACAGCACACTGCCCAAAACTAAACTTCATGAGATCCAGCTTTCAGTTACTCCCATAAATTTTGTATTTGTGTCCCTAGTTCTTATCTCTTCTAACAGTGAAAATATACCTCCCTCATTCATTTTATTGTATCTTTTCTAGAAACTCTATGTCTTCCAGGTGTGACCTCCAAACCTGAATACAGTATTCTAAATGTGGTTTCACCATCATCTTATATTAATGGGCAATGACATTCATTATTTCCACTTGTGATGGTCCTATGTATAATAGACAAAACACCAAGTGCCTTCCTAGCCACTTGTTTACACCTCATGGAAATGTCTCACTGAATCATATGTTTGTTGTTTGTTATTTGGTTTTTAGGAGCATTAGCAACTATGGCCATATTGCTCCAGGGATATGCGGTGGTCATTCCCTGACCTTTCCGCATCCTCCGTATTTGGTGGTCACGGGCTTGAACCCTGGTCTAATCAAGAAGTGCATGCTACGCACTGCTGCTCCTGCCCACCTGGCTATGGAGGCGCCACTGAATCATATGCCCTAAGTCTTTTTCAACCTAAATTACTTTTAATTCCACTCTCCTCCTAGCTTAAAAGTAACTCTCAGATTTCTGTTCTTCAGGTAAAAAAGCCTTAAATTTTAGTGCCATTTTTCAGACACTTTTGATTCACATCATTTATGAAACTGATCTAAGTCATTTTGCCTTAGATCAATTGCACAAAGTGGTTAACAACCAGATCATTCTAGTCATTAACCAACCTTCCTACCTTTAAATTATCAGAAAACTTTGAAAGCTTCCCCTACACTCCCTCGTCATCATAAGGAAGATGAGAATCCTATTCCATCTGAAGCTGATGAAATCCTCAGAATGTAGTTTATAAAATGTAACTTTTTGAGGCTTTCCTCCTTTTGACTTTAAGCCTTTAATTCAAGTAGGCATTTTGCAGTTTAGGCATAGACTCGCTACCTCTCAAACTCAGCCCAATGGTGGGATTTAGAGTGCTATGTTCCTCCTTTTGTTCACCGAGAACATGTGAATCCTGATAAGATGAACCTTCTGTGGACTAAATTCAACTTTTATAAATTCTTTTTTTGCAACACTTAAAAGATCTATTTTTCTGTGTTTTATCCACAATCTTTGCTTTAATATTAGGTCATCTACAAATGACAATCATCAAGGTAATACATCACAAAAAAGCATGTCAACTATTACAATGAACAAAACTGAATTCTGCTAATTCCTGTGGTACATCAGCTTTGATATCAAAATACTCACATATCCTTATTGTGACTATCAATGTAATCTTTGTATTTTGCCCTAATTTTTTTCAGCTCCTGCTCTGTTACTCCTTTCTTTTTAGTTCAAGATATCTTTAGGTAGGTACTCTGCTATATATAGCAGTGGCACAGCAGAAGACTCGCAGAGACACTGCATATGAATTTTACACCTAAAGAAAAATATTATTATAAGTTTTGCTGTAATAAGTTGTTCAGAGGGGGGAATCCAATTTTATGACATACAACTGTTGTTATGCCCTATCAAGTGCTACAAAACATGTACTTGTATTTTATAAGAAACTGATTCAAATAATGTAAAAATCTAACACAGCAATAATAAAAGTTGCCAATTTTTACTAGAACAATGAATGCAAATACTGCATATAAAATAAAATTACCTTTACTGCAGATAACACTACAGCGGCATTAGCATGAGCAAGTCGAGGAGTTACCCTTTCACAAATACTAAAAAAAAAAAAAAAAAAAACTGAAATAAATAAAGAATTATAAGAGTAAAATAAACAAAAAAAAATTCACACATATGATACATAAATTACAAGCAATCATTCCATGTCTTCCAAGAAAATAGGACCGGTCTTGAAAATAAGTAGTGATGAGAACCAGCAATTCTGTGTTTTTCTTAAATGTTTTGCTATAAACAAATTGATATATTACAATGACAGCCAAATGGATGCTTTAAGGAAAAATCTGACTCACATAAAGGATTTCAGCCATCTTGCATGCATAAAATATTATATTTTATAATATAAAATATAATATTTTATATTATATTATGAAAGGTTGCTTTCAATTTGGGTCTTCAAAGAGACCTGAACAGATGGAACTTTTCACCAATCCTTTTAAGACAGAATCACAACCCTTAAAATTCACAGTTGGAACTTTTGCTACATACAAAGCATTTTTTTTTTTTTTTTAATTTTCATGTAATAAGTAAAAAATTCAATTTGGGAACTTTGACAATGTTCCTTTAAATAGATGGACAGTGAAAATTTATTTGATTTTTTTGCATCAACTCTTTTTTTAAATAATGCTTTTGTACAGGCAACTACGGTGGTCTGAGACAGTATTTAAACTCTATATGGTGGGACCAACTGATGATGTTACCAACAGCAAATTCAAAATGGGAGGCATTCAAAGAATTCATCTTGGAAGCTACTAGGCTTTACATATCAACTAAGAAATATTGTTCAAGCTTTAGAGAATGAAAAGTACCTGGGGGAAATTGGTGTGGGCAGATATGAAGTTTAATGAGCTACTCTTGCAGACGGTCTACAAGAGTAGTTCATGGTGTCTTGTCAATGATATACAGGAATTTTTCTAGCAGGGATAAGGAGGTGATTATCCCCTTGTATAAGGCAATGGTCAGGCCACACCTTGAGTACTGTATATAGGTCTGGAGGTCTCATTTTATGAAAGATGTAGAGCTGTTGGAAAGACTACAGAGAAGGGAAACAAGATTAGTGAATGGAACGAAGGGTTGCTCTTACGAAGAAAGGCTTAAGTTTTGCAGATTACAGTGTCTGGAGACTAGGCATCTGTGAGGTTTGTTTGTTATTTGGTTTTTAGGAGCATTAGCAACTAAGGCCATATTGCTCTGGGATATGCAGTGGTCATTCCCTGACCTTTCCGCATCCTCCCTATTTGGTGGTGACGGGCTCGAACCCCAGTCTAATCAAGAAGCGTGTGCTGCGCACTGCTGCTCCTGCCCACCTGGCTACGGGGGCGCCGCATCTGTGAGGTGATCTGATTGAGGTGTATAAAGCTTTAAATGGTTTGAGCATGCTCAATGCTGACGGGATTCTTCCTCTAGCTCAGAATAATCACCTGAGAGGGCATAAATTCAAATTGAGGAAACTCAGTTGTAGGATAGATGTTTGGAAGTTTGCCTTTAGCAGCGGGTAGTTGATTGGTGGAATAGACTTCCATCTTTTGTTGTGGAAGTTTATAGCCTAAATAAATTTAAGGCTGAGCTGGACTGGTATTTGGAACGAACAGAGGGATGAAATGGGAACGTTTTTTTTTTTGGTTGACGCTACATAAGCTTGCTTTCTTGCATCATATGCCTCTACTAATGCTAATGCTAATGCTAATATTCTATTTGTCCCATTAAGTGATGCATCGAGAGATGTGCAGGTTACAATAATCTGAAAAAGAGAGTATAATAGTGGCTAATTTCTAAAGAAGACTGGAAATGAGTACAAATATTTTTTTTGAGGGCATATAATTAATACTGTAATGTTTTATAAATTTTATGCAATACATAAATATATTGCTATAGTAGCTGGAATAATGTAGTATTATTACTATTATTATTGTACTAGCAATTCCCAGTGTTACTATGGTAGTAGTAAGTATTCAGGCATAGTAAACTGAACTTATGCCTTTAATTAGAACAGCAGAGCATATGCTGCAGAGCAGTGAAGATGACTTGGCTTGGAGGGGGGGGAGGAGAAGGGGTTGAACTGGCTGCAGTAGTCTTCTGATATGTTTCTGATAGGATGACTGAGTGGGAGAAGACAGAGATTGGTAATCAATAGGCACTGCTATTCGTGGACTAATGTTATTAGTTGAGTCTCACAGGGTTCGGTGTTGGGCACATTGTTTTGTATATTTATTAATGATATTGATGAATGTATATCAGGCTTAATGTCCAAGTTTGCAGATGATGCAAAAGTTGGCAGGGTTGTTAACGACAGTAATGACAATATGCTATTGCAACAGGATCTAGAAAAGTTGGGCAGATGGGCTGAGAGTTAACATTGACAAATGCAAAATACCACATATGGGTAACAATAAGCCCAGAGAAATGTACCGTGTGGCACTACACTCAGGGTAGCGGAGAATGAAAAAGACCTGGGGTTAATTGTGCAGTCAGATATGAAGTTTTCTGAGCAATGCAGACAGGCTGGCAGAGCAGGTCATGGGGTCTTGTCAATGATATACAGGAATTTTGGTAACAGTGATAAGGAGTTTATTATGCCTTTGTATAAGGCAATAGTCAGGCCACACCTTGAGTACTGAGTGTGGGTCTGGAGGCCTCATTTTAGGAAGAATGTAGAGTTGCTAGAACAAGTATAGAGAAGTCCCTCACCAATCTTGTTGGCAACAAGATTGGTGAAGGACTTAAGTTCTGCAAATTGCAGTGTCTGGAGACTTAGGCACCTGCGAGGTGATCTGAAAGAGTGTATAAGGCCTTGAATGGTTTGAGCAGTCTCGATGCTGATGGGATTCTTCCTCTTGCTCAGATTTCGAACCTGAGTTGACAAACTCAAATTGGGGCAAGACAGTTGTAGAATAGATGTGTGGAAATTTGTCTTTAGCCAGCAAGTAGCTGATTGCTGGAACAAACTTCCATCTGTCATTGGGGAAGTTGATAGCTTAAATAAATTCAAGGAACTGGACAAATGCTTGGAGTGAATTGATGAGGGAAATGAGAAGTGTCATTTTTTTCTTTTTTTTTTGGCTGATACTGTATATGCTTACTTTCTTGCATCATATGCATCTATTAATGCTAATGTATGCAGACCAAACTGTAGCTGTACATAATGATACAGAAGATGCCTGTGCGTGCTAGGTAAAGAAAGAGTGAAGAAATTAAATAAATTTTGTTTTGTTGGAGAACTCAAGTGCACGAAGAAAAGGATCATTCTCCTGAATGAATAAAATCAGGGGCTTTATCAGGCACTCAGCTACCATAATTAATGTTAGAGCCTACCCTCATGCATCTGAATGAACAGCCGCATCACCACAAGGAGGATGCACTGATTTTACAGGAAGCAGTTATCCTCGATGAATCTATTGTAGGGAAAACAATTTTTATCCAAACATTTTTTATCCAATAAAGATATAAGAAATAGAATCAGGATATCTACTTGGTGCAGAATTTTATGATACCATAGCGCAATTATCTTTTACATGTATAAAAGATGATGCCGTTGTACATGTTGATACTAATGATGTTTAGCAAAAGCAATACTAATCTTATTAAAGGACAGTGTTAAATTAAATTTAGCTTTGCATCACATATGGCAAAAATGGTGGTTTAACATTAAATCTAACAAAGATTATTAGTAGTGGCAAATTATGCAAGAATGCAAACATTCAAATTATATCAGCCTTTACAAAACAAAACACTTTCCACATCACCTGTTTCAGTCCTCTGATAATTTGTCTAGCTCCTTCATAAATTTATTAAATCTACCCACTTCCACAGAACCAGATAGAAGTTTGTTTCAACAATCAGCTACCCACTGGATGAAAGCAAATTTCCACACATCTATCAGGCAACCATGCTGAGTCAATTTATGCCAATTTGGCTGAGCAAGAGAAAGGATGTCATAACCATTTATGCTTACTCAATCCATTCAAAGCCTTAAACACCTCAATTAGATCTCTTCACAGGTGCCTAGTTCCAGATGCTACAATTTTCAGGACTGAAGCCTTCCTAAAATGAGGCATCCAGACCCATATGCAGTATTCAAAATGTTGCCTAACCATTGCCTTATACAATTGAATAATCACATCCTTACATGCTGAACAAATTCCTATATATCACTGACAAAACTCTGAGCTGTCTGGCAGCCTGTCTGCACTGCTAAGAGAACTTCACAACTGACTGCACAATTATTCCCAGCTCTTTTTCATTCTCTACTATCTTGAGTATGATACTATATAGTTGGTATATTATTCTAGGATTACTGCTATTCATATGCAGTACCTTGCAGGTGCCTCCGTAGCCAGGTGGGAAGGAGCAGCAGTGCATAGCACACACTTCTTGATTAGACCGGGGTTCCAGCCCGTCACCACCAAATACGGAGGATGCGGAAAGGTCAAGGGAATGACCACCGCATATTCCCGGAGCAATATGGCCTTAGTTGCTAATGCTCCTAAAAACCAAAATAACAAAAAAAATAACAATAACCTTGCATACTGTGTTAAACTTCAGTTACCACTTCTCAGCCTATCTGCTTAATTTTTTTAGATCTTTTGGCAGTAGCATACCCTGACTCCTGAAATTAACTACTATGCCAACCTTGGAAAACTAACTTGAAAGATATTAAACACAATATGCCTTCACCAATATCATTAATAAACACTGAAAACAATAATAGGCCCAACATTGAACCCTGGGATACTCCACTAATAACAATCGGGAGAGCAGCCAAAGAGGGATTGATATGTTATTATCATCAGCTCAATACCAGCATTTTAGACTTCTCAGTAGTAGTAGCAGAAATTTAAAATGCTGACAGAGCACATCAAATGTGTGAGCATATAAGAGTGCTTCCCGGTAGCACTCTGATACATTCAGACTTCCTTGGCTGTCATCACTGGAAGAATATCCATAACCAACTTCAGAAACCAGTAATATAAAACATTAATAAGTGTTACTAACTCAAAACTTTCATACTATAAATGAATAAAATACCTTTGTGCTTCTCTTTCATCTTTAGGAGTGTAATTAGCTAAAGAATCCAATATAAACACCTGACCCCATTCTGTGCATTCATTTAAGGCAGTCAGCAGTTTATTAATAGTTTGTGGATTCAGCTCAATTAGGGTCTGGCCACTACTAGAAGTTTCATTGATTTCAGACAAAGCTGCAACAGCATTAGCAACAACCTATAATTTAAAACAACAAGTTTATGAGAAATATAAACTATGTAAACAAAAGTTAGTGCACTTGACTATCCACAAACTTTAGTATAGACATTACTACCCAAATACATAATGAGGATAACTTTGTTCCTATTTCAGTGCTACATAGGAGGGGTGGAGAAAGAGAGAAATTTCATATTCCAAAAAATAACAACATAATAAATTAATTAAATTGTCATTATTTTGTGTCATTAAATGAATGAATTATGCTTAAATCCTAATCCAGCTTTTTGTCCTGCAAGCCAAAAAATTAATAAATTTTTCTTGGTTTATAAAATTTTTATTTTATTTTCATTTTTGACAGACGATACAAAAGTTTTGCTTCCTTGGATTGTTATGCCATTTTAATTATGATTGTTCTGTTATGATACATTTTTGGTTATCAATCAAAAATGTCTTGCAGACCAGTGTATTTTCTAAATTTATCATAAAAAGGCAAAATATCTGTAAATATTTTTTGAGTTTTTTTTATATTTATTAAATTTTCAATCAATAAAATTTTTAAAAATTGACAATTTTTAATGAAATGTTTGTTCATATTCTTTATTTTTTTATTTATCACCAAAACAATACAATTAAACAATAGAAATAGTACTTTTTTAAAAAAATTAAATAGCATAATAAACACAGAGTAATCAAAAAGTCACAGAACTCAGAATAGACAACAATATTTTTGGAGTAAACACTGACAGCATAAGTACAAGTAAATTATCACAGGGCAGTACATCATCTTACCTTAAACAATACAGTAATGTCAATATGATTTTAACATATGTTGAAAATGGAAGCCTTTTCCACAAATGCATGCACATATTCTTTTTCCTCCATGTGCAATGCCACCTTGCTAAGCATGAGAGAAGACTAATGATTTCAATCACTATTGCAATGTTGGTCTTCAGTTCACCTGGTGTGCAAGTTATGCTTGAAAACCACTCCTTTCAGATATCTCAGAAGTAAAAAAAAAAAAAGTCTAAAGATGACAAATCTGATGATTTTAGGAACCAGTCCTCCAGAAATTGGATGATCACTGAAGAACACGTACAGAAAGGACACAGTTTCAGCAGACACATGGTACATTGCACCATCTTGTTGATCCAGGAGTGAATAGACTGTGTGATATTATATCAGTACACAGTACCATTCACTGTAATCCCCAAGAAAATGGCCCACTACATGACACAGCACATCATATTCCAATTTTTTGAGAGTGCAACAGTTTTTTATGGTATGCATACAAGTATACAAAATCCTAGTGTTTTGGATATTCACATTCCTGCTGGGATGGAACAGTGAAGAAAACTGTATCAAGCTTATCTATTCTTTTAAATTCATCAACAAATACCTGAAACTGTCCACAGAACAACAGTCATTTCCTTCATCTAGTTTCATCAGCCTGTGTTCAATGTGAAAATGATATGGATGCAGGTGTAACTGTTCCACAGTTTTGTGGGTGCATCCATAAGACAATCATGATTAGTATTGGTAGTGTAAAATGATGTAGGAAAGCAAACTTATCAGCCAAAAAAAAAAAAAAAAATACACACTTCTCACATTGCCCATCTAATGTGAGATGGGCAATATCGATAAATCATTAATAGGACACCAAAGGCTTTCCTAGCCACCTTTTACACTGCTCAGAAAATTTCATATCTGCCTGTATCATAATTCCCAGATCCCTTTCTTACTCTACTGTGTTTAATTTTTTGACTCCACCAAGTTATCCTTATTTACCAAGTGCCTTATTTACTTTTAAGTGTCAACCAACAATTTCTCTTTGACTTTCTTCTCAGTCATCACAAAACCATTTAGGTCCCTGTTAGAATTTTATACACTTCTGGTATCTCCATTCCAAAAAAATTCCTCACATGTGAATGTAAATGCAAAATATTTATTCAGCAACCAGAACAGAATCATTAATAGTTATCCCATTCATATCGAGTGGTGGACCAATGTGGTTCATTTGTTTCCTTCTATTGTTAACATAAACAAAGAACTCTCCGCTACTTTTCTTCATATTGATATTATTATTAGCTATATGGTGCAAGGAAGTCTGAGGCTTATGCTTCACCAGCCAAACAAAAA
The DNA here is from genome assembly GCF_048544385.1 of Mastigoproctus giganteus. Lineage (NCBI taxonomy): Eukaryota > Metazoa > Arthropoda > Arachnida > Uropygi > Thelyphonidae > Mastigoproctus > Mastigoproctus giganteus. Next base: position 94,952,882 of record NC_143583.1, on the reverse strand, counting down.
AAATTTCTGAATTACCCTGTGAGAGAGAGAGAGAGAGAGAGAAGGGGAATCACCAAGTAAGAGATTTTTTTTAAATATTTTCTTCTTATTTTGACTTAACTGCTTAGCATTAGAGTAAAATTACTCTAATGCTAGAAAATTACTCTAATGCCCGAGTTTTTATCTCAAAAAGTTTTTTTCTAAATTTCATAAAAAATGTTTATGGGTGTTTTTGATTTTTTTTTCTTAAACCATTTGCAAAAATGGTCAAAATAAAAGTTCTTACTTTTTTTTTTTGAAGTAATAACATTCTATACATCTATTTATGTATCACTTAGCTTAATTTCATCAAATTATGGATCAAATTCCAGAGAGTTTTTCAATTTCAGCTTTTCTAAGCCAAAATCAGGCAAAAATGGCAAACAGTTGCAATGTTCTCCTCAGATTTTCAAAGTCATTTTTTGTGCTGCCATCTACTAAAACTGTGTTTGTTATGTGCTACCATGTTGTTATTTACAACATGGTAACATGGTAAAAAACAGATGAAGTACATACCCTTGAAAGGCAATACATGAAAAATGTAAATAAACATAGGTGCTCGTGAATAGGTTAACTCTAAAATGGTTAAGGAAGAATATCAAAACAGAATTGCAAGAAAAATATGTGCTTCCTGATAAGTACTCAATGATAAACAATTTCAATCAACAAAACAATGCTTAACAAATGTGCATGCTGCTCATCTGTCAAAATCACCAAAATTGTCTCCTCTGCCACTCACATTATCACTTTTCATGCTGTTGAGGAAGAAGCTACATTTGTTTCTTCAGGCAAAACTACTATAAAAATGTTGAAAGGCAGTGCGCAAGTAGATTTTTGAAGCTCAAAGTGTTGACAGAATTATGCTGCTTGTTCTAGTGATTTTATAAAAAAATTGGCACGTGTGTGAGGTGTTTACTGCCAATTTACTTCTAAGTGATTTGTTTGTTTTTAAAATAAATGTGCTCACTTCTTTTGATATGACACTTGTACAATGAAGCATGCAAGAGCATGCTTCTGAAAGTGACATATCTAGATACTCTGAGAAATTAGCCAATAAAATTAGTCTCAATTACTTCATGGTCATGCTTTGTGCTTTGTACAATTATTTATATTTTTAAAAAAACAAATAAAAATTAGATAAGTCTCATTACCCCCATTCAGCTGTAATGTAATGTGTATACTCTCTCTCTCTCTCTCTCATTCAATGTTTTAGAATAACAACGAAGACTGAATAAGCCTCTTAAATAACAGGCTCCAAGAGAAGACAGCAATTTAAATAATAATGAGTATTTCTTTCAGTGACAAAAACATATTACTAATAAAGAAATGCACTATTAGGTATGATAATGACAAATGCAATTCTGAATTTCAGAAAACTTGCAATGTCAATTAAGATAAATGAACAGAAAATACATGAGATATATATATATATATATATATATATATATACAGTGCTTTTTTTGGGATGGTATGCAACGGATGGCGTACCGGCACCTTTATTAACAGTGACATGTAATATTCCGTAATTTTTTTCACATGTTTACTATTCAAATAAGCTTAAAATTATTTAACTAAATTTGCATTTTTTACTGTCTATTTTTTAAGATATTTTCTATATAAAACTGTCTAACCATTTTTATAATTTTAAATTACTCAGTCAGGCCTCTGTTTAACGAAGTCCTTTTATAGCGAATTATTTTGAATTCCCCTTGGAAGTTACATTTAAAATAGTTTCCGTTGAGTGAAGAAAATTTTCATATAGCGAACGGATTAAGAGAGAATTAACTTGGTATGCACTGTTCGCATTTCTGGCCTTCAGGCAATTAGTGCTGCTGCGCGAATTAAGAGAGCTAACGCATTCTACAACTTAGCGTTACCTGGTAAAACCTATCCGACCACCTGTCCCACATACGGAGGAGTTGCGCTAGTCAAGAGTGAGCAGATTAAGGTGTATTCCCAATGGGTTCTGGCCCACCTTCTATTGCAGTGGTGTCCAACCTTTTCCCGTACAGGAGCCATATTCAAAAAAATTCAGTTAGATTTCTTTAGTGTGTTATATTTTCCATATCTTGTTGCATATAAAAGTAAAATTGAAATATTTGAAAATTTTATTAAGTACAATACACAATTACATTTACTGAACATTACATTTAATGAGAAAAATTTTTTGATAATTAACAAAATTTAAAATGCTGTTTTAGTTCACCTTCCTTGCAGGCCGTATGTTGAACACCTTTGTTAATCAACCGTAAGTGCCCTGTTCGAGAATTAGAAAAGTGATTTTCTTTTACCCCGACAAATAACCATCTGTTGTTTCGCAGAAGTACGTTATCCACATTTTTTCTGTAAAATTTCCCTATTTCTGTTTGCATGGTCACAGTACCTGAATATCCGAATGACACTGACATTTTGGACAGCTTCAAAAAAAAAGAAAAGAAAAAATTCAAATTTAAGAACTAGTGACAATACCGATGAGGAGAGAAGGACAATGATGGTATTAAACCTTCTAAACATGAATTGTTGGCATTTGGTGAAAGTGAAGTTAGAAAATTGTCAATTAGGTTACAGTTAAATGAAAGAGAGGCAATTTGTGGATACCCAAATGATAAGAAGGTTTCCAGAAGAATTGAAGCATTTGATGAATGCTCTGAGTATGATACCAATTTCATTGAGTGAATGTGAACGAGGATTTTCACAAATGAATCTGATTGCCAGCCCAACCAGCACTTTGTTGATGACAAAAACAATTTCTTCACTACTGTTTCTTAAAATTGTAGGTCCACTGCTGACCCGCTTCGATCCAGAAAAATATGTCGATTCGTGGCTGCTTCGGAAATGTCATTCAGCAACCAAAACACAAAGAGGAAGAAAAGAAGTCAGCATAGAACAGAGGTCGGAACCTGCAGCTAGCGAGTCGCATGCAGCTCTTTTAACATGTAACTGCGGCTCTTTAACTTTACAGCTCACATGAAGCACAATTTGAAATGGAGTTAGAGAACTGAAAAATTAAAGACATGTGGAATGAAAGACTAAAATGCCTTAAAACTGAAATTGGGGATTTGGAGAGGCAAAAGGCTGCCCATGCCATTCTACACAAATGGACGGCGATAGATCAGCTTAAAATGCAGACCAAATTGTGTTCGATGAATGGTGTAGCTTACCGGACCCATATATAAATTTGAAAATACAAAGGGTACTAGGAAAGTTTTGCAATACAGCTTTGTTTATTTAATTTTTTCAAAGTAATTTCCTCTACATTCAATACACCTCTCCATCCTCCGAAACCAATCTTTAAACCAGTTCTGCTAAGTTTCACTAGGGAGTAAAGCACACTCGTTGTCCCAAGCCCGTAGAAGGTCCTCATCACCGCCTTCCTTTTAGCTTCATTTTCACATGTGGGAACAGTGCAAAGTCGCAGGGAGCAAGGTCTGGACTGTAGAGAGGGTGCTCGAGAAGTTTCAGTCCTGTCGTGGTCAAATATTCGGTGCAGGCTTTGGCGCGGTAAGCTAGAGCATTATCGTGATGGAGGTACCAGGTGTCCATTCTTGACTTTGGCCGCAGGTTCTTCATAGATCCAATGACTTTAGGCAGGCATTGTTCAGTATACCACTTAGCTGTGACTGTCTTCTGCGTGTCCAAAACGACACGTTCCACAATTCCACTCGATTTGAAAAATACAGCTATCATTTTCTTCTTTACAGATCGGGATTTTCTGACAATTACGGGTGTGTCGTCATCATCAAAGACCCAAACTTTGTTTTGAGCCTTGGTCGGCAGATCGTAATAGTACAGCCAAGTCTCGTCACCTGTCACGATGTTGTTCACATACCGAGATTGACCTTTATCAAACTTTTTTAACATCTCCCGGCACCAAGTCACACGTCGTGTCATCTGCTCTTCAATCAGTTGATGCGGCACCCAGAGAGAACAAAGTTTCTTCACGTGCAAATGATCTTGCAGAATCGAACGAATTGCTGGTGCATTTAGGCCCAAAGTATCCTCTATCTGTTGGTAGGTCACTCGCCTGTTTTCGTCAAGCATTTTCCTCCGTAACTGACGTTCGTGGCCTTCCCGGCCTCTCAGAATCCTCCAGAGTGAAATTTCCCCTTTGGAATTCTCTATACCACCTGAATATCGTTGTACGATGTGGACAATCATCATCTAGTGCAAGAGTCATTTCTTCTAAACACTGGTCTATGGTTAAACCACGCACGAAATTATACCGCAAAACTGTCCTTATCTCATTTCGTGACCACGATGCCATCGCAAGCACTTTACACTCTCACTACTAATGAATAACTGAGCCCATCGACTTGGCGCGGCGGCTACTATGCACGTATGAACATGTCTCACCATGCAGCAACAAGCAGCTTCCTGTGATTCATTGTTGCGTCATATTGCAAAACTTTCCTAGTACCCTTTGTATTTTCGTTTGGGCCTCTCTCAATTTTTGATTTGACGTATTTCTGCGAGCAAATATTTTTGAACATGAACTATATTAAAAATAAATCAAGAAACTGTCATCTGAACAATGCAAGCATGTTTAACGCTCAGCATGTTTAATTACGACATACTCGCATGATGCTGGAAGACACTTGCTCAAGAAGTTCATCAGCAAAAGTCACATTAATTTGTACCTAATTGGATGTTTGTTACTTTTTTTTCAGTATTAATAAATAATATTTCAAAAAATTTTTATTTTTTTTAATAAACACCTTCCTACTCTATTCCATTTCTTAAACAATGGCGCCTTCGTAGCCAGGTGGGCAGGAGGAGCAGTGTGTAGCACATGCTTCTTAATTAGACCGGGGTTTGAGCCCGTGAGCCACCAAATACAGAGGATGCGGAAAGATTAGGGAATGACCACCGCATATCCCCGGAGCAATATGGCCTTAGTTGCTAATGCTCCTAAAAACCAAATAACAACAACATCTTAAACAACTCTCCCCCCCCTCCCAGCTTGAGCTGAGGTGCGGCTCTTCAGATTCTCTCTCTTTTTTTTCTTTTTTTTTAATTAGATCAAATATTGCTCTTCACTCAAAAACGGTTGCCGACCCCTGGCATAGGGTGTCGGATGAGAACTTAATAAAAGTTTGGAATATCCTACAAAAACTTTATTATGGAATTATTTTTACTTATGTTATTATTTTTTACTTAATTTTACTCACATTTTACTTATTTTTTTATATACTTGAATAATAAATTTATGCTTAATACACTGTGTGTTGATACACTTAATTTGTTGTTCTTATTCTGAAAACATTAATACTAAAGTAACAATATCATGAGAAAAAAAATTTCAGAGTACTTTTCATATCCTTTTAAGTTTCAATTTTTTATGATAGCAAAGAATGAGTACTGGCACCTATTTTTTTTACAAAAAAGCACTGTGTATATATATATATATATACAGTAATTTAAGACAAGTAGACTTGAAGAGCTGGATGACTGTTGGAAGAAAATAAGTAGTGAGAAAACTGTAGCTGTCTTTAAAGCTGAACTGGAATGAATAAAGTACAACTTATGCAGCACTACAGTCAGGTGTAGTTCTTTGTGATGGCAAGTGGGAGTAGGCAGAGTGGGTGGCCCACTGGATTCTTTACCAACCAAACTGGTCTGTGAACTGAAAAAGTTTAGGAAATTGGTTTGAACAATAAAGATATTTTTACAATGAAGCTTCCATTCAAAACTTATTAATAAACAAAAGTCAGTTAACATTAGAAGCTATTATATCATATTTATAAAATATGACAGGCAATTCAGGATAATTATCTTATTTTTGAGGCTTTTTTTTTTTTTTTTGAGAGATGTAGAATTCTAAAGAAAAGAAAAATAAAAGTACCTTTATTTAAAATTGGAGGATCTGTTTTGGATCATTAGGCACATAATTTACAGATTGTCTTTCAATCAATGCTGTTTTGAAAAGTAAATAATATATATCTTTTTATTGTTTCTCTCTCTCTCTCTCTCTCTCTCTCTCTCTCTCTCTCTCTCTCTCTCTCTGCTCCCCTCAAAGCAAATGTCTGTACATGATTTAGTAAAGCTGAGTGATAATGCAGTACATCCAACAAAAAAAATCTAAGCTCAACCCAGAAATTAATAAAAAAATAAAAATAAAAAATTGTGTTCAAACCACCATGTTCACAAATGGCATAAATTACAAGTTTATCTAGCAAAAATAATAAAAATAAGTAAGAAAATAAACTATACTTCTCTTCTTAGGCCATTCCTTCCTTTACTTTTTTTTTTTTTTTTGAGAGAGAGAGAGAGAGAGAGAGAGAGAAGAGTACACTAACACACCTAATAATTATAAATATAATCATCAATAACTTTCTGCAGTTTTATTTCAACATAAGCAACAAGATATATATATATACACATAATACCATTGGATTAGAATCTGAGAGTAAATCTCTGAGCTGTTCCAGAAAACCTTGATCCTCTACCAGCTGGGCATTTATGTCATGTAACTTTGCCACAGATACAGCAGCTGTCTTTCTAACATATGGATCCTCATCCTTTAAGCATTTTCTAAGAGGTTCACAAAGATATTCAGTGATCTTATCTACACGTATGCAGCCCATTGTTCGCACTGCCAAAGCGCGGATAAGAGGATTAGGATCTTCACAATCCTAAGAATAGAATTATCAAATGAATGAATGAAAGAATTAATTAAGGATGATATTTCTGAATATAAAGTATACAGTTTGTATATACTTTATATTATAATATTATTTTCTGAAAAATAATCCAATTTAAAAATTTGATAATTCCCATTTTTAGATGTATAGATTATGTACTATTAAATAATCACATTATGCCACAATATAAATTATGTTGCGGCATATTGTGATTTAATAGTGAATTTATTCTGTTAAAAAATTACACAAAAAATTAAGCTTTATAAAATGGGATTTCTGCTAGCCCCTTTATCTCGAGCATGTCACTTACTGCTAGTATATATGATAGATCTAGCTCACAAAGACCATTCACAGCTTCACACTAACCATTCTGTTGGTATATAAAAAGAGGTTGTACAAATAATGGGAATCCCAAGTGCTAAAGATCACATAACGATATAAATTATTACAGTGAATCCCAACAAGATGAGAACTAGGAAGGCACTTATAAATTTACCCTGTAAACAGACGATTATTGTGTACAATAACACAAAACTTATTTTAAAGTTATTTAACATTACCTTCACAAAAGTATTCACAGCCATGATGGCCATATCAGGCTGGCTCTTGGCATAATTCATCAAATAAAGATAGACAAGCTTCTTCAGTTCAAGATTATCTGTCTGCATACAATTTACAACATCTGGAAAAAGAGCACTGTAAAATTGCAAAACAAACATTTAATCCAAATGTGCAAAAATTACAAAACAAATTACAAATCAAAAATTACAAAAAAATTACAAACAAAAATTACAAAATTACAAACAAAAATTACAAAATTACAAAACAAAGCCAAAATTACAAAACAAATTACAAAATTACAAAACAAAGCAAAAATTACAAAACAAATTAAATAGTACAAGTGTTCAAAACATAATGCAGATCAAGAAGCTAGTTTTTCATGTTTCTTTCTGTGTACAGTGTATATATATAATATTAAAAACAATATGATATATGATAGTTATTATAATATAATTATAAACAAAATTACAATTCATAATACAAATTACACATACTTATATAACAATTTTATTCTTTATGTAGAGGTACTAAATAAACATCAATTATATATCACCACAAAATTAAAAAGATACAGTACAATTAGATACCATACGCCTTTTTATAATAAAATAAATATATAAATTTCAAAAAGATAATAACAACAAGTTTAAATAACTTAAACTCAAATTACAAGGAACCCTTGGAATGTTGTTGTGGCACCCCGTTTGAAAACCACTGGTCAGATAAATCATTTAAAAAATATATATACAGGCATACCTCGATTAACGAATAGGATGCGTTCCACGAAATTACTTCGTTAAGCGAAACTTCGTTTTCAGAGGTAAAAATACTATGGCCAGAATAGGGATACGTTCCTACTTAAAGAAAATGAAAAGCTTTTTTTCGAACAAAGAAAAGTTTTATTAAATAAACAGTCAACTTACATACAAAGTGAAATCACATTTTAAAATATGAGGTTAAAGTTGATTGTTTATGCTTTTTTTCTCTTTCATTTAACAATTGCCTATACGGAGTTATTGCATTTAACACTGATCGCTTAACTATAACACTTCTTCCTAAATCAGGATCATTTTCACTAAAAAAATTTAAAACGTTTTCAATGTCATTTAAGCACCTTTTTAAATCTTTGGTTGTTAACACTTTTTCGGCAGGAACTTCTTTAACTTCGCCTTCATTATCTTTGTCTTCGTTGCTAACAGGGTTTTCTAAATCTTCCACTGAAAAACCATCATCTTCTGCATTCAATAAATTTCTAACATCCTCTTCATCGACATTTTCGAAACCTATTGATTGAGCCATCTGGATAACTTCATTTCTAATTTCTTGGATGTTATTTTCTTCTTCTAGTACAACTTCTGGCCATATTTTGCGCCAAACTCCATTTAAACATTTCTTAGTGACTTCTTTCCAAGAACTATCAATGGTTTCAATTGCGTTTTTAATGGTGTAGTTTTTCCAAAAAGTTTTAACTGTCATTTCCTCTTTATCCTCTAGTTCAGGTAAATTGCTTAAAATTCGACGCAGATAATAAGCTTTAAATGATGCTATTACTCCCTGATCCAATGGTTGAATCAGGAAAGTTGTGTTTGCTGGAAGAAACACAACTTTGACAGGAATGCATGTGTCCAACGTGTTAAGATCAGTAGGATGTCCCGGAGCATTGTCTAACAACAAAAGAGCTTTTTCTTCAAAGTTGTTTTTTTTTTGACAATACCGTTTTACTCCAGGACAAAAGTGGTTAACAAACCAATCAGTAAATAACTCCTTGGTAACCCACGCTTTTCTATTTGCTTTCCATATTACAGGTAAATTCATTTTTATGTTACCTTTTAACGCCCTCGGATTTTCTGAATGGTAAACTAATAACAATTTTAATTTATAATCGCCAGAGGCATTTGATCCAAAGGGTAACGTTAAACGGTCTTTGGCTGCTTTGAACCCAGCAGCTGATTTTTCTTCAATAGAAATGAAGCTTTTTGTTGGTAGCCGTTTCCAGAACAAACCGCTTTCGTCAACATTGAACACCAAATTTGGTGGAAAATTTTCACGTTCAATTATTTCCTTTAGTTTTTCTGGAAACTTATTTGCAGCTTCTTCTCTTTTTTTAAATTTCTCGAACCAACCACGAGAAGCCCTAAAGGTTTCCGTAATTTCTTCAGTTTGTTTAGATTTCGGGTGATTAAACAAAAATAATTGCCGACTTCGTTATATCGAGGCTTCGTTATCAGAGGTAACGTTAACCGAGGTATGCCTGTATTGTATATTTACAGAGAAAAACTTTTCTTCATACTAATAATTTGTTTTTAATCACAATGCAACATTAATATTTTTAAGGATGACAGGAATAAATCTTGAAAGTTAATAAAGAATCTATAAGGCAATTACAATGGGATTTATTAAAGGTACACCATTTTACCAGTAATGCTGGTTACATTAGTGGTAAAACATGAAAGGGTAGAAACTGTAACGAAAATAAGCCAAACAAATTATCCGCAACTTTTCCCTTACAGAGAATTGAATACAAAAAATGTGTCAGATGTTTATAAATATCCAAACCAACTGGTACTCAAAACAATGACCAAGTTCCTGAAACTGTCCCAAGGGTTCACATCTGGTGAGTATGGGCTTGGCACACCCAGGGTCCTGAGCTGGATATTATCATTCTTCTCTTTCTTGGTAATTCCCTTCTACTTTTTTCCTCTCTCTATCTCTCTCTCTCTCACAGGGTAAATCGGGAATTTTTTTTTTTTGGTTGGTGCAGCATAAGCCTCAGGCTTCCTTGCACCATATAGCTAATAATAATAATAATAACTGCACCCTCATAAGTTCAGAGTTGCTGCCCTGCAACTCAGAAGACCATCTTAATTGTACACACCTGGGTGTCATTCTAAACTTAAGGCAGAGTGGATGAGTTGGCCAAGGTAATCTTCAACGGACAGGGTGCCCTATATAATCATCAGGAAGTAACTGCATTATTAATAGAACATTCCAGTGGATGAAAAGTAGTAGTGTCTTAAACAGTGCCAACCTTACATTCCAGATGTGACCCCTGCTGATTATTGGCTGTTGGATTATCCAAAAGGCAGCTTCTAAAGACATTATCCAAAAGATGCTGCACGATAAAGAGGGTGATCCAATTAGAGATAACAAACGTGTCTCAAGATCAGCTTTCCACCACTGTTCATAATTTCATTACTTAAATTAGATATATCATCAATTCAGAGGGACAAATTTTGAGCAATATCTGTAGCCACATTGGTCCAAGTCAATTCGATGCAAGTCAACTTGTTGTGCAAGACAATCAAATCAAATTCACCATATGCAACAATCTGGTGCATGAGAATTTTCTGTATGTGACAATTTGATGCATGACAGTTTAGCATATACAACAATTCAATGCAGGACAGTTCAGCATATGAGAAAATTTGGCAAATGACATTTAGCCTATATGTGACAATTTAGTGAAAGACAATTGACGGCTACAACAATTAGGCAAGTAAACAATTTGGCATATGTGCAACAATGCGGTGTATTATCACACAGAGATCAGAAATTAGCAAAATCAATAAAATAAAACATTTAGAAACAAAAAGAAATTTTGTAAACTTAGAATGCAGAAATTTAGAAAAAAAAAATAACATTTTTTATCCATTTATTTCGTATAAAAGGATTCATGCCAATCCTTCTCATAGACAAGTTGAAAAGTGAGTATGTGCCTATTTCAGCATGATTCCATCCATACTGTAACACCTTTAATACAGATAAAAAGATTACTCATTAACTTTTCTTTTTTTTTTTTTAACATACCTACTCAATTGAATCCTACGCTTTTCCAGGAGCACGAACTGGTTCATGGTTGGGAAGCTAGAAGAAAATTACAAGCACAGAAACCAGGTGAAAGAAACAGAAATGAAGATTATCACTGTGAAGGTTATTAAAGCCATATGCTGTTTTAGTAACATGGACTGATTGATGGTTCTGAAGCAAGAAGAAACTCGTTTACCCAGAAACCACAAGAAAGGAAAGTTTCCTTTTTCTTTTACGGAGAACTCCAAAGACTGCTCTATTCTGACAACATGGATTAATACTAGTATCAGCCATACGGTGCAAGGAAGCCATAGGCTTTTTCTTCACAGGAAAAATAAATAAATAAAAAATAAACAAAATTAAATAAAATAAAAATAAAATGAAAGAAAGAAAAAGTATAAAGAAGAAAATACAGAGCAAATTATGCACATCCTGCCTCATATAGGTAACGACTCAGTTCACCTCTGAATTCATTTAAACTGTCAGCCTCAACTACCCAAGGAGGCAACTTATTCCAGTAATCAACAATTTGGTGGCTAAAACAAAACTTCCTAAATCTATTCTTAACTTCTTCCCCTGTAATTTGAATTAATGGCCCTAGTTCTGGAATTCTTTATAACAGTGAAAATCCAGACTTCATTCATTTTAATAAAGCCTCTCAGAGCCTAATCAAACTTCAATCAGACCTAAGAAATCCCCCTCTTAGGTTGCTAAGCTCTGCAGCCCACATAATCAGTCTTGTGCAGTTGTCTGTTTGCCAATATTTGGACCCTTTAAAGAACCTGATGTCTTTTTTCAGATGAGGTCTCCACACTTGGACACAATATTCTACATATGGCCTTATTCCAATTGCCTTAAACAGTGGGTTATGACCTTCCTATCTCTACTGGATATTGATCATCGATAGGACACCACGAGCTTCCTGGCCACTTGCTTACACTGCTCAGAAAACTTCATATCTACCCATCATAACTCACAGATCCCTTTCTTTCTCAACTGTTTTCAATTCAACCTTACCAAGTGTATAAGTTATTTTGGGGTTGCTATTCCACAAGTTCAAGACCTTGCATTCTGCTGCATTAAAACATTGCTGCCACTTTTCTGCCATTCTTGAAGCCTGTTCAAATCATCCTGAAGAAGCCCTGGTTGGCACCAAACATTAATGACTCTCCCAATCTTTACATCATCTGCAAATTTTGACATCACACCTTCTATCCCTTTGTCGATGTTATTTATGAAAATGAGAAACAATAGTATCCCAAGAACCAATCCTTGAGGACACCCACTTCTGACATTGCACCAATCTGAAGAATATCCATTAATCACAATCCTCTGCAGCCACCCTGCAATCCATTTTAGAATTATTCAAGTAATCCCAACATGTTCCAGCTTATACAATAACCTCTCATGAGGGACTGAGTCAAATGCCTTGCTAAAATCCAAATAAACTATATCAATATTGTTCCCTAGATCCAGTTCATGAGTAATTGTGTCCAAGTAGCTTACATGGTTAGTTAGACACGATTTTCCCTTAACAAACCATGTTGTATATCTTTCATGGTGCCATTCATATCTATATTGCACTCTTAATCAAACGCCTTGCTAAAATCCATATAAACGATGTAAAAATTGTTCCCTACATCCAGCTCATGAATAATTGTGTCAAAGTAGCTTACATGGTTAGTTAAACATGATTTTCTCATAACAAACCATGTTGTATATCTTTCAGCATGCCATTTATATCTAGATTGCACTCTTAATCATTGCCTCTAAGATTTTCCCTGCCACTAAAGTCACACTAACTGGTCTGCAATTAATGACTTCATTCTTAGAATCATCTTTATATATTGGCAATACATTGGCACTTCTCCAATCCAAAGGAATCTCTCCTGAGTCCAACAATGCCTTCATAATTAACTTCAGTGGTTAAACACACTCTCTTGCTGTCTCCCTCAAAATTACTGGGTAAATGCCATCAACTCCACCTTACTTGCCTTCAATCTCAAAATTCTGAAATAATTTCATATGGCTCAGCATGAAGGCTCTTTTGCAGTAAAGACTGATGTGTAAATATTCAATTCATCAGCAACATCAACTGGGTTATCTAAGACTTTCCCACACCCGTTATGCAAGGGTCTGATCTGATCCAATTCATTTTCTTCTTTGTATTTACATACATGATTTGTGAGGGTTAGCAACTACCATCCTCCATGCTAACTAATTGAAAGTGTCGTTTACATGGATTTGTACTAAGTGTCTTTAGTTGTTATTTGGTTTTTAGGAGCATTAGCAACTATGGCCATATTGCTCCAGGGATATGCGGTGGTCATTCCCTGACCTTTCCGCATCCTCCGTATTTGGTGGTCACGGGCTCAAACCCTGGTCTAATCAAGAAGCATGTGCTACACACTGCTGCTCCTGCCCACCCACCTGGCTACAGAGGCACCAGTGTCTTTAGTCTGAGTCCATGTAGGGTACTCTGACTTCAATTCCAACCTCTACACAATATCCAGAGAAGCTTACCCACCTAACTTTAACTCATCTGCAGTATTAGCCTACTACTAATTTCTTTCAATAAAAACTATATTGCGGTTTACAAACCGAATGTCAGAAGATGTGCATTACACAGCCAGCATCCATTAATGATCTCTACTTTTTAGTTTCTGGAACAACTCCCCTCCCATGTGTATTTCCTAAAAAGTGAAACTTACAGAAATGAAAGTAAAGTGCAAACAAAGTTTTCTTGTATTCCAACCTTTAACCTGTCCATGGCACTTTTTCAATAGGATCTCCTAAAAAAAGTAGAATGTGCATTAAAAAAATGAAGGTGGATAGCACACTCCATCAAAAATATAAAATATCCAGAACGATATCATGATCACTAAATTCACCATTAACAACATGGCATGTTAAATGTTTACATAGTCTGTCTTGCTTTGCTATATACAAAATTCTATTGTATTCAATTCAATTCAATATAAATTCAATTGTATGAGGAAATGGTTAGGCAACATTTTGAATTCACCATACTCACAAATTGTCGCAGCAAAAATTGTCTTTCACCAAACTCTATCACAAATTTAATGTCATTCACCAAACTGTCACATACAGCAAAATGTCATTCACCAAACTGTCACATACAGCAAAATGTCATTCACCAAACTGTCACATACAGCAAAATGTCATTCACCAAACTGTCACATACAGCAAAATGTCATTTACCAAACTGTCTTGTACACCAAACTGTTATGTACCAAACTGTCATGCACTGAATTTTTGCATACAGTAAATTGGCATGCACAAATGGTCGTACAACAAATTGTGTTACAACAAATTGACATGATCTCATAGCCATATGAGATCATGTCAATTTGTTATTTGTGGGGGCTCAACTGAGCCCCCCCCCACAATGAACTTGGTTATTATGTTTATGTCAAAACATTTACATATTTTTATATTAAGTTATTTTATGACCACCATATACACCAGGAGTTTGAGAGTCTTCAAAAATGTATTAATGGATGCATGAACAAAAATGGCAGGCTGAATTTATGCTTCACACCATTATATCATTACTAACACTTTGCCCAATTTCCCTATTAATTTCATAAGGAAAAAAAAACAATAACCAAGATGCTGTAATAAACCATCTTCAAATTGGCACAGCCTTCCTTTTATTTATCCTCTTTAATGAAAGAAAATTCAAAAAAATAATGCCATGTTATAACCCTGTGCTACCCACATCTTGTTTTTTACTTCAGGATTTATTGTTGCCTTTCTCTGTACTCGTTCCAATAGCTCCACATCCTTCTTAAAATGAGGCCTCCATACCTGTATACAGTACTCAAGGTGTGGCCTGACCATTGTCTTATATAAGAGGATAATCACCTCCTTATCCCTGCTAGAAAAATTCCTGTATATCATTGACAAGACACCATGAGCTACTCTTGCAGACCATCTGCACTGCTCAAAAAACTTCATATCTGCCTGCACAATTATCCCCGGGTCCTTTTCACTCTCTACCACTGTCAGTGTAATACCACACAGTTGATACGTTACTCTGGAATTACTGCTTTCCATATGCAGTACTTTACATTTGTCAATGTTAAACTTCAATTGCCACCTCTCAGCCCATCTGCTCAACTTTTCTAGATCCTGTTGCAGCAGCGTACTGTCATTAGTGCCATTAACAACCCTGCCAACCCCTTAATATTGTCTGTAAACTTTGACATTAAGCCTGATATACTATCATCAATATCATTGATGAATACAGAAAACAACAATGGACCCAACACTGGACCCTGAGGGAACCCACTAATAACATTAGTCGATGAAGAGCAGTGTCCAAGAGTAGTGTCTTCTTCTACTCAATCAATTTTTTTTTATGGAAACCCCAAACACGAAAAGTATCAAAACCTATAGTACTTAGTACCGTGCATAACTCATTCAGCAACATTTTCCATCTTACAACAAATCTAGATTTCTTTTCACTGTCATTTGTAATATCAACACTAGTACTCTTCAACTGTACCTTACCCAAGGTGGTTCATCTGTATATGCATAAATATGCAGATAATCCCCTTTGATGATAGCTGCAATCATCTGTTGTTCCTATTAAAATGTTTGTTAGAACATCCGTTCTTTACAGATTCGGTGCATCACAGTCAATTTGCTGTATTAATGTTAAAAAACAGATGTTTTCATCTTTCATTTTGTACATCCTCTAATCATAAGAATGTCCAAGGAACATATCTTTACTAATTCACATACACTCTACGCTTATTAAAAAATGATATTTCTTAGCTCAAGGAAATCTTCTAATTCAAAATACTGAACTAGCTTAGAAAATTTAAATATCAATGTAAGGTCTTAAATCAAGGCTGGCAAATCCATGGCATGCAAAAAGATTTTCTTGACATGTGGCATACACTGCTATCCCGATTTTTTTTTTTTTTATCTAGCAGTTAAATTAAAGAAACTTAGGTTATTAGTGCATGGGCATGCAATAAAACTTTTTCATAAACCTATCAGCAATTTTGGCATACACTTTCAAAAAAGGTTCACCAGCCATGTCCTAACTCCTGCTTCAAAGATGAAATTAAATCTGTTAAAGATTTCTTTAAGTACATAATATGGTTTTACAAGAATATAGCATTTTAAATACAATCTCATTGTATTTCCAAAAATTTACTATTTAAAATGCTATATTCGTGTAAATGGCTCAGCAACTGCTTACCTGACATCTTTACCAACAGTCATTGAGGCAATTACTTTTTTAACTGCTTCTCTCTTCTTCTCTTTTTTATCACTGTTTAGTTCACTTTTCAGTTCAAAAATCTCACCTGAATCATACATGTTAATAATTACTTATGGTATACAGGAACAATGGATGATTTAATTTATACATACATACAATGATTATACACTAAAGTAAAACATTAAGTATTACTCAAACACAACAAAATCAGAAAATTCAAACTAAATAAACAATAAAAAACGACTCATAACTCTAACATATATCAATAACCTAAATAATTTTATGGACTGTGCAAGGTAAATGCAAAAATAATATCATGTCATGATAAAGTATTCTTATCCTAACTTGTCAACTAGCACACTGCAATGAGGAGAATGAAATATAAAACAGCAAATGAAAATCATTAAAAGAATAAAAGAATTTCACTCTTTCTAATTTCCACGTATCTGAATGGTTAACCAGTCAGCATAAATTTACCATGTCCCTGATCCCAAATAACATTCAAACCTAAAGTTTCACTTAAAGTAGAACAAATAGTGAAAGTATGAATTATTTTTAGCTCATAATTCAAAAAAGCAAGCAAATACATTCACAATCTATCAACATACATTAATTTAGATGGTATTAGGAAACAAATATAACAAAAATAAAATTTTATGAGAATTCCTACATTCAAATCAAACGGAATATGAATAATATGATTTTTTAAATAAGTTTAGTTGTGTTAAACACTAATAACTATAACTTTAAGCAGATGTACATAGTCCCTCCACAACCACAGAACTTCCCTTCAGCAGCAGCCATCAGCTTTAGAGGCCTAGCAAGGATCACTACCAAGTCTCAAGGTCCTTGGTAGGGATAAGCAACAACAACCCTTGGTAGGTCAACTTTGCCTTGCAAGTCTAGCTTCATTCCAGTAAAAGACAACTATCCCAGCCAATGGCAAGTCCTGTTAAAGTTCCAACCAATTAGAAGATGATTTTTCAGCCATTCAGTGAAGTGTTAAATTCAATAGCAGATGACACATAATCCCATCAGAGACATCACAGTTCACCACAGCATCTGGGGAAAAGTCAGGGTCAATCAGATGGTAACACATGTAGGGCTGCGGGGTTGACAGGGCTCTGGCATGCATGCCAGGCTATGATAGCAAGTATCCATAACCTATGTAAGGTTTGTTTTTAAATGTTTAATTAGTTAATTCATTTCAGTGCCATTGAGGAAGGACATCAGGTACAGCATGGAGAGTGTGGCTACATTTACTCATTCATTTTTTTCTATTCCCATGTACACCATCTAAATTATTTGCAATAAATTCCTTCAAAGCCAAAGTTTAGATCATTGTTACCAGTGCAGTTGGTTGGTTTTTTAGGGGTTAATGGCACATTAGCATCTAAGGCTATAGTGCACCAAGTCAAAAGGTATAAAATGTAAAAGTACAGTCAGTCCTCATATAACATGTGTTTACACTACACAAATTCAATCATACACGATTTATAAATAGGGGAATGATGTCGCATATAACATGAACGTAATTCGCTTATGCACGATTCGCCTTTGTGTTTACAAGAAATGGTAGATGAAAGCGATGTAATCACCCCAACTGAACACAACACAGTAGGAATGAAGAGAAGATTCTGAAAATTTATTTTTATGAGTTTGTGTTTCCCCTTCCTATAGGAAGGGGAAACACATTTCACATAATAACGTAAAAATCTACCCAGAAACTCCACTAGCAGGAACCCCCAATAAATCGGAAACTGCAAGTTGTTTTTATTGTTTTATGGTAGTGACCTCTAGAAATATGCTTTAGTAAAACGTAAATATGTAATATGTGAGAATAGTGTGTTTCTGCCTTTACTGCATTGTTTATTCAGTTTCTACACGGGCACTGCATCGTTTATTCAGTTGCTACTTGTTCACTGTGCGTTTATGATTATCATTTTTGCCTCCTCATTTTTGTTCTTTTTATACTTGTGTTCTGTTCTCAAAAAAATGAGTAAAATACTTGGAAAAAAAGTGTGAAAATGAAGCATTCTGGTGAAAATACTTCAGAGAGAAAAAGAAAAGCAATATCGATAGCAGAAAAATATGAAATTGTGAAAAGCTTTGAGGGGAATAAAAGAACATATGATATTGTGTGTGCTATAGGCCTAAATGAGGAAATGCTGAGAACAATTAGAAAGAATGCAGAAAAAATAAAAGCAACTTTCATAGTAGAAACAACACAAAGTGTAACAAAATCAATTAGATCAAGACACAAAGAATTGGAAGAGATGGAATGTCTTTTATCTGTTTGGATAGAAGATCAAACAAAGAAGAGATCAGGAACAAGTCTGCCTACTATAAAAGCAAAGGCATTGGCAATATTTGAAGACCTCAGAAATAAAGCTGAAAACCCTCAAGAAATGCCTCCCTTTACTGCCAGTAGTGGCTGGTTCAATAATTTAAGAAATGTCACGCTTTCCATAATGTGAAATTATCAGGTGAAGCTGCGAGTGCAGGTGAAGCAGCAGCAAAGGCATTTCCGCCGATACTGAAAAACCTAATTGAGGAAGAGGGCTATACACTGGACCAAATTTTAAACTTTGATGAAACCGGACTGTATTGGAAAAAAATGCCATCACGAACATATATCTCAAGAGAGGAAGCACGAGCTCCAGGCTTCAAGGCTGCTAAGGATAGACTGACCATTATGTTAGGAGCAAATGCAAGTGGCGACTTGAAACTGAAGCCCATTGTTGTTTATCATGCAGCCAATCCACGAGCATTAAAAGGGATCGTAAGGACTACCCTGGGTGTTTACTTTAGGAACAGCAGAAGAGGGTGGATGACAGAGCAGATCTTCACTGACCTTCTACTACATGTGTTTGAGGATTTGTTTCGAAGCTACTGCAAAAAGAAAAATTTGGATTTTAAGATTTTAATTATTTTGGACAATGCACCAAGTTACCCTCCAACCCTTGCTGAACTGTCACCAAACATTAAAATCCTGTTTTTACCACCAAACACAACATCCCTTATCCAGCCACTTGACCAAAGAGTAATTGCTGCTTTTATGCACTATTACACAAGACGTACATTTAAGATGCTGATAGCAGAAACAGAGGGCGAAAATGCACCAACAGTTAAAGACTTCTGGAAACGATTCAACATAAAGAATGCAATTTACATTATTGTGGAGGCTTGGAATGAAGTGACAAAAGAATGCTTACATGGTGTTTGGCGGCCTCTTTTACCAGATTTTATTTGTAATTTTAAAGGCTTTGATCCTGTAAATGAGCTTCCTAAATTAAAAGCACATTGTGTTGTTCTTGCAAAGCAGGTTGGCTTTGAGGAATTGGAGGAAGAAGATTTAGAAGAGTTGCTTCAGTCTCATGAAGAACTTTCAACTGAAGAACTGCAACAACTTGTTGCTGGAGGGCAGGTGGAAAATGAGGAAGACGATGAAGTTGAATGCCTGAACGCCACCATAAAACAGCTTTCTGCTTCAGCGTTATCTTCAGTTTTAAATTCATTTGAGAAAAGTATGCAATGGCTAGAAGATAATGATTATAATGCAGAAAGAAGCAGAAGAGCACTTCTTACAATTTGATCTGCTTTGGAGCCATATAAGCAGCTGCTTTGTGAAAGAAAGAAGATTGCAAAACAACAGAAACTAGATGTCTTTTTTATGAAAACACCCAAGAAAGAGACAGAAAATGAACCATGGCCCTGTGGTTCTGGCGTGACCACATTTCGTCCAAAGTCCTCATCGGCATCTCCTACACCTCCCAGTTCCGATAATGATGACAACCTGCCGCCACTTTCCCCATAATTCCGCTGCTTCAACCCTTTCTCAAGCCCTTTCCCTCCAGCTGTCTTCATTTATTTTTAAGGTAAGAATCTAAATTTAAATGATTAAATTATTAGTTTTACATTTTTCAACTGTGTAAGTGTTTTATTACAATTATTTATTGTGTTTGGTAATGTTTTGGTTACAAATGTGTGTCCAATCTTGGGTGATCGGCACTTAACCCTATTTTTCCCCATAGGGCTTGTTGTTTATATTGCATGATTTTGCATTGCACGAGGATTTCTAGGAACACAACTATCGTGTTATATGAGGACTGACTGTATGCTATTATAACTGTTTAATATAATATTGTAAAAGAGTATATGATATAAAACAGATAAAGCATGAAATGATAAAACTATCTAGATAAAATGATATAGATTAATAAGTTGTAAAAACTTAAATATAGCTGACGCATTGTCATTGTCCAATAAAATCTGTCTGAGTGTAAAAGGTTCAGACAGATGGGTAAAACATAAACAGCGATCATTATTAAAACACGGACATCCAGTTAAAATATGGCAAATTGATAAAATGGTGTCAAAATTACTACACATAGGACGGTTGTCTGCCCTCAGCAGGTAGCAATGTGTCAAGTGACAATGTCCTATGCGGAGCCGAGATAGAACAACTTCCTCTTTCCGGTTGGTTGTTAGGAATTTTATGGTGCATCAGCATCTAAGGCTATTGTGCACCAAGTCTAAAGGTATAAAATATAAAGATATAAAATAATATATCTGATTAATATATTATAAAAAAACGTATGACATAAAAATAGTTAAAACATATTAAACATTAAAGTAGTCTAAATAAAATTATATAGATTAATCAGTTGTAAAAACCTGAATGCATTTGACACATTGCCATATTCTGATAAAATCCACCCAAGTGTATAAGGCTCAGAGAGATAAGTAAAACATAAACGCCATTCATTACTAAACCACTTTTCAGTTACTGCACAGACTAGACTGCCAGTGTTTGATTACAGGCTTTATCCTGTATAACTTGTTTGCAGCCTGCCCATGCCATGAGTGTTGCCATTGGGATACCAGTTTCTTTCGAATTACTTACCTGTAGTCTGTATAAGGGACTAACAGGCGGGAATTAAAAAGGTTTACTAATTTGGCTGCACTGTTGCCAAGTCATTTCCTAAGATCCCAGTATGGCCGGGAATCCAGCAGAAACAAATATCAGATTTGGAGTGAGAAAGAAAGTCCAGTTTCTGCTTTATCCAGGGGACAGGACTGGATGAGGAGTGTAATTCATAGATACTAAGGCCTGTAATGAACTGAGAGAATCGATATATATAATACATTTTTTGTGATGGATGGTTTCTATATGATCCAAGGCTAGCTGAACAGCATGCAGCTCTGCAATGAATACACTGCATTCAAGGGAAATCTGCTCATATATTGTGGTATCTTGAAGCACAATTGCAAATCCCACAGACACTTCTGACTTTGAGCCATCTGTGTAGACTGGCAAGAAGTCAGTGTTCAGATTGGTGCGCTGAAAATATCTGCAAATAGACAGCAGATGAAGTACTGTCCTTTCTCCAGTTGTTAACAGAGAAGTCGCAGACTGGGACACAGGCATGCCAGGGTGAAGAAGATTGCCTGGTAATGGGGCAACATTGTCTAATGTGATATCCAAATCTCTAAGTAGCCTTTGGATACAAATACCGAATGGACAATTGGCAGTCTGGCAAGTGTTATACAAGTTTTCTCAACATGGCTCAAAAACGGGTGTCCACATGGGGTTGTCTGGCAGGGATTTCAGTTTTAAAGCATACTGTAGGGACAACTGTTTCCTACGAAGCGATAAAGATGGCTCATTCGCTTCGACATAGAGGCTCTGGACAGGAGATGTTCGAAATGCTCTGGTGGCAATACGCCTGATGGATGGATGGGATCCAGCCATCGTAGTATGCCGAGTCTGGCAGGTGTGTATACCTGGGACCTGTAATCTAACTTAGATCGCACGAGTGCATGATTTTTTTTTTTTTTTGGTAGTTGTTGGCGCATCGGCTTCTGTGGCCATAATGCACCTCCCAAGGTTTTTTTTTTTGCAGTACTTTGATCCAAGCCCAAGGCGGGATTCGACCCCGCGTCCTTTGGGTTGCCAGGCAGGTGCTTTACCCACCTGGCTAGCCCGGTCGGCGAGTGCATGATAGTGGCACAATAGAGTGCATCGATCAGCACCCCAGGAATTAGAAGAAATTGCACGTAAGATATTCAGAGCTTTCGGGCACTTCGTACGTAGTCGATGGATGTGTTGTAAGAATGTCAACTTTTGTCAAACACAAGTCCGAAGAATCTAGTCTCGAGTACTACTGGAATAGCATTCTGTCCAAGTCTCAATTCAGGTTTGGGGTGAGGACTGCGCTTGTGGCAGACAGTCTTTTGTGAGGAGGACTTGAAGCCATTATTCGCTGGCCATGAATTCAGATGGTCAATGGCACGTTGCAGTTGTCTCTCGATAACCCTCATGTCGCAAGATTGAGAAAATATGCTGAAATCATCAACATAGAGGGCACGGCTTACAGTTGGAGGAAGTTGTTCTACGATAGAATTCACTTTGATGGCAAAAAGTGTAAACAGATCCCTAGGGTCTCTTGGTTACCTGTGTAGTAGTTGGGTACTGTTGGCTACTATGCCTTTTGAATGACCATATCAAATTGAGTCCTCTTCAAATTCTTTTTTCAGTTCTCCATTAATTAACTTATCACAATCATAGATAACTATTTGGTTATCTCTGAACTCACTCCCCTTTCAGGAATGAATGCTTGTTTATTGGTATTAAGAAAAGTTACAATGGCAGCACACTACATGCTCATCCTATACAGCCAAGGCCAGAGGGGCTCACATGATCAAATAACACAAATACGATCATTCCTAAAATAACAAATACATACACTTTAATCTGACTAAGAGACAGCAAAGTTACATTTAGTACTGTACAAACAACAATTATATACAGTCAGAATCCTGCAACACACCAAAGGGAAAGGAGCGGCATTAAAGAAAATGTGCATTACTAAAGTGAAAAAATTAGTTTCATAATTTCATTCTTATATTTTTGATGCAAGAAAAATAACGTAAGAGCAACATTAAGCTGATTAACAAGTCTGAAAAGACACAGAAAAACACGATACAGTAAGGAATGGAGGTCAAGTTTAGGTTCCTATATATTTTTGACCAGGAGAAGTGTAAGGAAAATCACATTTTGAATTTGCCCACTTTGACATCAGATATTCTACTATAAGCTATTTAAGATATGAACAAGTAGAACAAGCAGATGCTGGCCAGATTTCAGAGCAACATTAGTTAGTATTAGTATTAATAGTGACAAATGATGCAAGAAAGCAAGCTTATACAGTATCAGCCAAAAAAAAAAATCCAATTTCACCTATCCATCCCCTCTAATAATTTATCTCATCTTCCTTGTATTCAATTATCCGCTTCCACAACAATGGATGGAAGCTTGTCCCAGAAATCAACCACCCGTTGGCTGAAGGTAAACTTCCATACATCTTTCTGCAACCATCCTTAATTTGAATTTATGCCCCCTCATGTGTGTAATCTCAGCATTTCAGTCTTACTAACCTAAGGTCTTTTTCATTTTCCACTACACTGAATGTAGTACCACACAGTTGATAAGTTACTCTGGGATTACTGCTACTCATATGCAGTACCTCGCATTAAACTTCAAATGTTCATAATGTTAAACTTCAAATGACATTTTCTAGCCCTTCAACACCCTGTATCTTATTGCAGTAGCTCTCCCTGATGACTGTTGCTAACCACCCTGCCAGCCTTTCTATCATTTGCAAACTTAGAATTAAGCTTGATATAAGATATTAAGCACTTCATCAGTACAATTAATAAATACTGAAAACAACAATGTACCCAGCACTGAATCCTGGAGGGCCAGTAATAACATTAGCCCATGAAGAGCAGCACCCATTGATAACTACTCTCTGTCTTCTTCCACTCAAACATCTCTTTATCTATAGAAATAACTTGCTCTTAATCCACATTATTATGGAGGGCAAGAGGTTACATATTTCAGGAGAGTGGTTGGATCTGATTCAAGCAACAAATTCTGTCTGAGAAGCAAGTGTTTCAATAATTTAATTTTTGACTGATTGACATAAAATAAAAAAAAAAGAAATTTAAGAAACATGTTTTAAGAAATGCACCTAAATCTTTATGCATATGAACAGGCCAAATAAGTTGGGTCACCACCAGTGAAAGAAAATTTGAAATGAATTTCTTTTCTTGTTGATGATTTCTTTTCTTGGTATAAGCAGATTTATAGGGTTGAGTTCAAAATTTCTAGCCCAAAACCTCCAAAATAGTTAGTAAGACTGAAATGCTTTTAAATGTTAATTTTTTCTTATTTTGACTTAGTTGCCTACAAATTATTATCAAACATCAAATCAGAATTTTTTTATATAGCAAAAAAGTAATAAAGATTTGTAAAAAATAATAAAAGAAATCATTAAAAAAGTTTTCTTTTTTTAATGTAATATGATCATCTATCATGTAATTCTACATGAGATGATAGTATTACATCTAAAATAGAAAGATGATAGCATTACATCTATTCATATAATTTAATTCAATTGCATCAACTTTTGGATCTGAATTCCAGAGAATTTTGGATTTTAGCATTAGCAAAGGCACATGATGCAAGAAAGCAAGCTTATATAGCATCTACCAAAAAAAAAAAAAAAAAAAACACACACACCCTTCTCATTTCACCCATCCACTCACTCCACGTTTGTCTAGATCTGCCTTGAATCTATTTAAGCTATCAACTTCTACGACAGATGGAAGTTTGTTCCAGCAATCAAGCACCTGCTAGCTAAAGGCAAACTTCCATACATCTATCCTACAACTGGCTTTCCTCAATTTGAATTTATGCCCTCTCAGGCGATTATTCTTCATCCATCAGGCATTGTTCATCCATAATAATATATGTGCATGTGGACTTCCTCAATGTTGAAATTCAATGCATTTAAAGAAATTCACAACATGATACTTCCCAAAAGGACTACAGGTTTGATTTTAAAATTTTGAGTATACTCTAAACAATTTTATTAAAGTATATGGCACACGTTACAGGGTCTTCATTTATTAATGTAGCTCTTTCCATGTAAGGTAGATCCATAACTTCATTAGTTGTAATTTCTTGTTTATATCTGAATTTGTATAACATACATAGTAATATGGGCCATGTTGGTTCACACGCACTCAACCTCAAGAACATTGTAGGTTTTCCTAATTGACAAATCATGGCAAACACATCTCGTTTACATTAACTCCAATAATATACTGAATTGGGAATTGATTTTAGAAATTCCAAGTTAGACTCTAATGACTTGTTTATAAATTCTTTCGATTCCAATATAGAATGAGTAATGTTAGCTGTTATTCCTACTGATTTAAATGCAATTTGAAAATTTTTTATGGTACGCATTCGCATAATTTTCATTGCCATATATAGCAAATGTTGGGGAGTTACTCCACGATGATCATATCTACGATTTCACTCGATGCCATTATAAAGGGAGTAATTTTCAATCCATTTTCAAATTTTCATGCATGTCCCAAATATATAGCTGGAAAAAAAAGTTCTTCTGTGTGTATATCAAATATGAAACTTGTTGGAGATGATCTCTGACCCAGTGCTATACATAAATATTTATCTTCAGGCCATAATGTTTGTTATTGAATTATCAATAGTTCATCACCATTGTTGACAGGTTCCACAATTTCATCTGAATGTTCCTGTTCACTATCATCATTTGTCCCCAAGAAATCATCACTCACTTTTATGCCACAGAATTTATACAAAGGTGAATTTATCAAATACCATAACCATATTTTCACTATTTTCTTCTGCACACATCCTTGTAGATATGGTGATTTATGTATGAATCTTCGTTTTATATGTACCTTAATGGCATAATCGTCATCTAATTCTCTAGGTAATTGATGAACCATCGTATTGTCTATGTTCATAATGTAAATGACAAATTTGCATAAATGGTAATCATGGTGATATCAAACACTCAGTTACAATATCCAGTGGAGGCAAATGAGTAGGATATGTTGGATATATAAATCCATTTGACATGGCCATAGTTGGTATCCGTCCCTCTTTTAATGAAGTATGACATGTATTACACGTCATGAAAATACTCACTTCTTGTAAATGAAATTCATTTTGAAGTAATTCATATAAAGTTATTGGAAATGGTTTCAAATCTAATTGAAACCATAAACAATCACAAACATTACAACTAAATCCAAATAGGTTTTTGTAAACTAGTTTTTCAAACTCACTGTCAGCTCATGTAGACACTATAGGGATGTAAATCAGGAATCTCATTATTAGCCATTTCTAATTTCGTTTTTTTTTCGTGCACGATATTCCTTCATTCATTCTGCTGGAGTTTTAGATTCCTGATAAGTATCAAGCATAGTAGAACTCTGTGGTTGAATTTCATTATGATTTGGAATAGTTTGAATTTCTAATTTCCTTCTGTTCACGATATCCCTTCATTATTTCAGCTCGAGTTTTTTTGGTTGCAGTTTGAGAACTCCCAGGCATAACGAAACACTCTTGTTGAATTTCATCTGGATTCGCATTTCTGTCCAACTTCCCTTTCTTTCTTTCACGATATTCCTTCGAACGCTGGGCTGTAGATTTTGGCACAGTCACTTGCGTATCGTTATGCTGATATAACATACTGCGTCACTGCTCAATTGTACTTGTTGTGTCACTGCAACTTGTTGCGTCACTGCACGCAACAAGTACAATGCATGTGCATAGGGTTTCATGATGATTTCTAGGTAATGTAATGCTTTTTTCCAAATAACGCCAGTAAAAATGTTTTTAACGTCAAAAATAAACTAGATTATTATTTGTACTAGCAAGTTAGAGAAAATAATACAGGTGAAAATATTTGTGACCTCATTATGACTCACAAATTAAATGATATCATAAGACTCAAAATACAGGAACCATTGGCAGGTACTGATCATGCAATCGTCAGTTGGAAGGTGAAGAAAGATGTTGCAGTAGTTAAAGGCATGAGTTTTAATTTCAGAAGAGGGGACTTTCACAGTTGAAGGTACTATATGGCATCTATTAATTGGGCCAATTGCAGAGTGAGGGCAAATATACTTGAATTATGGAATACTTTAAAGCAAAAATCACAGAAGCCCCAAACACATACATACCATTAAAAAAATATTGCAGGAGGATGCCAAAATGGATGAATTCAGAGCTGGTTGGTCACATAGAGCATAAAAAGATAGCATAAAATAGTTATAGAGCAATGAAAAGTACTGAAGCCTATGACAGCTGCATATTGATTTGTAATGTTACCACAGAGAAGATTAGAAAGGCAAGTCTGAATAGGAAAAAGGTGCTGGCAAAGATAGCAAAGAATGGGGACAAGAAATTTTTCATGTATGTGAATACAAGGAAGAAAAAAAGTGAATCAGATTGGAGTGCAGTGGAGTGCTTTCCCACATCCACTGCACACCCTTGTGCAGTGGATGTGGGAAAGTCTTACACAATTCAGCTGATGTTGAGAATGAATTGAGAATTTTGGCTTTTGTATCTGTCTTTACTGAAGGAAGACCCTTCACACTGAGAAGAGGCCGAGTCATATGAAATCAGTGATTTAGAAATTACAGATGACTGTTTATTAGAAAAACTTTCGAGCATAAAAGCAAATACGGCTCCTGTGGTTGATGACACATACCCAATAATTTTGAGGGAGGCCATCAGGAAGTGTATTGAACCACTGAAGTTAATTATGAGAGCATCTTTAGACTCAGGAGAGATTCCTTTGGACTGGAGAAGTGTCAACATATCACCAATATATAAAGGTGGTTCTAAGAGCTAAGTCAATAACTACAGATCAGTTAGATTTCAGTGGTAAAGAAAATTTTAGAGGGAATTATTAAGAGTGCAATCCAGGGACATTTTGATAGAAATGGCATTATGGTTTTGTTAAGGGAAAATCATTTTTAACTAACTTAGTAAGCACTTTGACACAGTTACTGATGAGCTTGATGTAGGGAACAATTTCAACATAGTTAATTTGAATTGTAACAAAGCATTTGACTCAGTCCCTTGTGGGAGGTTATTGTATAAGCTGGAACATGTTGGGATTACAGAAAAAATTCTAAGATGGATTGCTGGGTTGCTGCAGGGCAGAAGATTGTGATTAATAGATATTGTTCAGATTGGTGTAAAGTCAGAAGTGGGGTGCCCCAACAATCGGTTCTTGGACCACTGTTGTTTCTCATTTTCATAAACGACAATGACGATGGGTGGATAGAAGGTTTGATGTCAAAATCTATAGACAATGTAAAGATTGATAGAGCAGTTAATGTTCATTATCAAGCAGCGCTCCTTTAGGGGATGACTTGAACAGGCTGCAAGAATGGTGAGAAAAGTGGAAGCTATGTTTTAATGCAGCAAAATGCAAGGTCTTACACTTGGCGAATAGCAATTCCGAAATAAATTATACACTTGGTGGGGTTGAATTATAAACAGTAGAGGAAGAAAGACATCTGGGAATTATAACACAGACAGATATGAAGTTTTCTGAGCGGTATAAACTGGCAGCCAGGAAAGCTGCCAGTTTACACACGGTGTTCTATTGATGATTTATCGAACATTATCCTGTAGAGATATGGAGGTCATAGTGCTGTATAAGGCAATTGTAAGACCACATTTGTGCTCAGGTATGGAGACCTCATCTGAAAAATGATATAGCTTCTTGAAAGGGTCCAAAGACAGGCAACTCACATGGTGAGATCAGCAAAAGGGCAACCAAAAGAGAAAAGACTCCAATTATGCGGGCTACAGAGCTTGGCAACTAGACTCCTCGGAGGTGATCTGATTGAGGTTTATAAGGCTCTGAGAGGGGTTAGTAAAATGAATGAAAGTAGAATTTTCACTGTTATAAAGAATTCCAGAACTTGGGGGCATAAATTCAAATTACAGAGAAAGAGGTTTAAACTAGATTGTAGGAAGTTTTCTTTTAGCCAGATAGTCTTTGATCACTGGAACAAGTTGCATTTACAGGTAGTTGTGGCTGACAGTTTGAATAAATTCAAAAGTCAACTGGATAGTTACCTCACGTAGTCACGTATCTAGTTACCTTACCATCCTGAGGAAGGAAGCAAATAATTTATAGTTTATCTACTTGTTCTTTTTTTTTTTTTTTTTTTCAGCCAGTGCAGCAGTATAGCTTCCTTTTACTATATGGCTATTACTACTGCTATATTAATTTATACATTTACTTGCCTTTTTTCGTTGTAGTAAAGTATTTGGCATCAGTCATGTTGAATAATAATGGGTAGCCTATAAATAAAATAATGCAATTTAAATTTCTCAAAATCAATAAAAACTGCTCCACAAACATAGAAAATAATTTCATTTCTCACTTCTAAAAAATGTCTCTATATCCTACCTACTAAAAAATTAAATTTTTTTAGAATTTCCTATATACAATCTCAACAAAAGCAGGCTAAAAAATCTGAAGGGTTACTTAAATTATTGATATTAAAAAATACTTCATATTGCCCTATGGAATTAAAAAAAAATAATTACAACAATCTATAAAAACAAAAAATCTGAAATTTTAAAAAAGTTTAATTATTCAAAGGAGGTGGGGAAGGAAATGGTAAGGAACCACTACAAAAATTACCCCAGGGGCTCACATCTGGTGAATATGGGCTTGGCACACCCAGGGTCCTGAGCTGGATATTATCATTCTTCTCTTCTTGGTGACTCCCTTCTACTTTTGACTCTCTCTCTCAGGATAACTTGGGAATTAATTTTTTTTTTTTTTTTTTTTTGGCTGGTGCAGCATAAGCCTCAGGCTTCCTTGCACCATATAGCTAATAATAACAGAACCACCAAAAGGTTTTCTATTTGGTGGTTCTTTTTTCTTTATGTTTTCTTTTAAAGAAAAAAAAAACCATAATTTATTTATTTTACTTTTATACATTAGGCACTTATACTTACAGCTACAAAATAAAGAATCTTTTATTAGCTACTTATATATTTATAAATATATCTCAAAACTTAGTTATTAAATCATTATATATTATACAGTATATTATTTAACTTACAGCTACAAAATAAAGAATCTTTTATTAGCTACTTATATATTTATAAATATATCTCAAAACTTAGTTATTAAATCATTATATATTATACAGTATATTATTTAAGAAATCCTCATGTGCCATAAGCATCCTTATATAATTTGAAAGAGTAGCTCAACTTTTATCAAATTTTTGCACCAACTCATCTTTGAAGGACTTACTTCAAGGATATGAAATAGTTAACTTACTGACACATGTGGGGGTTCATATTGACTCAACTTTTATTTTTAGTTCTTTTTCATCCTAAAATCATCTAATTGCATTTTCTTTCAAGAAAAGTATTTTTCTTGAAAAATAAGCTTTTTGGTTTCTCTGTTAAAATTCATAGTTCAATCACATAAATTAGTTTATGTGATTGAACTGTGATATAAAGAGCTGCTAATTAAATAAGCATTTAACATTATACACTCTTTTACAGGAGGTCAAACACAGGAGTGCACCCGCAGACATGTTTGAGTTACAATCAATAACCATATTTACTGATACTCGTAAATATAGTTATTTACAATCAAATAACCATACAATACAAACAATACAATCAATAACCATATTTACAAGCATCAGTAAACTCAGGCTTCAGCCTGAGTTTCCTGATGCTTGTAAATATGGTTATTGATTGTATTGTTGTTAAAATGATAAATTACTCTGGCTTATGTGGTGTTGAGGGAGTATAAACAAAATATGGATTAGAACAATGCCTTGCATTGTTCTAATAAATGAAAGAAGTATGAAAATCCTTTAAGAAAATTCAGGATTGTAAACAGCAGTTAATTTAGAGAGTGGCACAGGACATCTCACCCCTGTGTGCCACCTCTAAACATAAGTGAGGAATGTAAACAGTTCATAGTTAATTGTTTTTTTTTATTATTACAACGCATCCACCTCAAAGTAGCAAAAGCTTCACCGCTGATCAGAAAAGTTACTTTTTTCTGATTCTATTAAGAAATTAAGCAACATTACACTTCACTAAATTTTTAAAGCAAAAAATAAAAAAAAATAATTGAGTTTATTGAAACTGTTTATTTCTTTTTTTCTTTTTTCAGGGCAGCTAGTAACTAATTTAATTTTGATACTGTTCCACATGGAAGACTACTGCACGAATTGGAGGTGTGGCATTAGAGGCACATTCCTGCTATGGATAAAGGGATGGTTGAATGGAAGACGACAAAGAGTGATTTGGACACAAGGCCTTGAAGGGTTGAGCACGCTGAATTCTGATGGGATCCTTCCACTTGTTCAGATTACGAACCTAAGGGGGCATAAATTCAAATTAAGAAAGAACAGATGTAGAATAGATGTGCGGAAATTTGCCTTTAGCCAGCGGGTGGTTAATTGCTGGAACAAACTTCCATCTGTCATTGTGGAAGTTGATAGGTTGAATATAAATTTAAGGAGGAACTGGACAGGCATTTGGAGGGAATGGTGAGATTTTTTTTTTTTTTTTTTGGCTGATGCTGCATAAGCTCATACACTTGCTTTCTTGCACCACATGCCACTACTACTACTAGTGGAGTACCCCCAAGAAGCAGTGCTGGGCCCATCATTATTTTCAATATTTATTAATGATACTGAGGAAGACATATTAAGCATAATATTTAAGTTTTACAATTTCGGCAGGGTGGTTAATGCCAATAATCAGACTATGCTACGGCAACAAGATCTAGAAAAATTAGACATATGGATTGAGAAATAGCAGCTGAATTTTAACACTGAAAAATGCAAGGTACTGCATATGGGTAGGAATAATCCCAGAATAATATACCAACTGTGTGGTACTGCACTCAGGGTAGTAGATAATGAAAAAGACCTGGGAGTAATTGTGCAGTCAGACATGAGGCACCTCCATAGCCAGGTGGGAAGGAGCAGCAGTGCGTAGCACACTCTTCTTGATTAGACCAGGGTTCGAGCCCATCACCACCAAATATGGAGGATGCGGAAAGGTCAGGGAATGACCAGCGCATATCTCGGAGCAATATGGCCTTAGTTGCTAATGCTCCTAAAAACCAAACAAACAACAAACAGTCAGACATGAAATTGTATAAGCAGTTAGATGGGTTGCTGGAATGGTGCATGGGATTTTGTTAATGATGTAGATGAACTTTTCCATTAGGGATAAGGAGATAATTATTCTGCTATATAAGGCAATAATTAGGACACATCTTGGGTATTACATACAGGTCTAGAAGCCTCATTTTAGAAAGGATGTGGATTTTTTGAAATGAGTGCAGAGAAGGGCAATGAGATTAGTATGAGACACAAAAGAGTACTCTAACAAAGACTTCAGTGCCGCAAAATGCAGTGTTTTGAAACAAAGCACCTGTGTAGAGTTTTAAGGCTTTAGATTATGTTAAAAAAAAAAAATTCTGTTTATACTCAGGCACGACAACCAAGTCAGTAGAGTTTATAAATCGTCAATACAAATATTTATCGTATTTAGTAGTCATGGACTTGAACCCCAGTCCACTCAAGGAACACGTGTTATACACTCTCGCTCCTGACCACTCAGCTACGTCATTGATGGTATTTCTACTCTTGCTCAGACAACATAAGAGGCATGAATTTATATTAGTGGCAAATGATGGAAGAAAGCAAGCTTATACAGCATCAATCAAAAAAAAAAAGTTACATACTTCACCCATCCATCCCCTATGAAAATTTGTCTAGTTCTTCAATTTATTCAAACTATACACTTCCACGTTAGATAGAAGTTTGTCCCAACAATGAACTACCTGCTGGCTAAAGGCAAACTTCCACGCATCAATTTTAAAACCACCCTTTCTTAGTTTGAATTTGTCCCCTTCTGTGCATAGTCACAGCAAGAGAAAAAAATCCCGTCAGCATTGAGTTTGCTCAATCCATTCAAAACTTTAAACACCTCAATCAGATGTTTGGTTTGGTTTTTTATGGCACATGATCAAACAGATATGCAGTCCTGGCAGCTTGTCTACACTGCTCAGAGAACTTCATATCTGAGTGCACAAATAGCTCCAGATTTTTTTCATTCTCCACCACCCTGAGTGTAGTACCACACAGTTGGTATGTTAATCTGAGATTACTGCTATCCATATGCTGTATTTTGCATTCGTGAATGTTAAACCTCAATTGTCGTTTCTCATCCCAACTGCCTAAATTTTTCTAGATCTTGTTGCAGTAACATACCGTAACTACTGTCATTAACCACCCTGCCAACTTTCGTATCATCTGAAAACTTAGGCATTGCACCTAATATACCTTCATCAATATCACTAATAAATACAGAAAACAACAATGGGCAAAGCACCAAACCCTGTGGGACTCCACGGATAACATTAGTCCACCAAGAGCAGTGTCCATTGATAGCAATTCTGTTTTCTGCCACTCAACCATCCTTTTATCCACAGCAGTAACTTGCCCTTTAATGCCACACTGCTCCAATTTGTACAGCAATCTATTATGTGCAACAATATCAAAAGTGTTCCTGAAATCCAAGTATTTTTTTTTTTTTTTTTTGTCCTCGCCTTTTCCCATTATTATTATATGGGGTCAGCGTTTTTAATGTTTTGGCATGCAATTTTTACAGCTGGATGCCCTTCCTGACACCAACCCTCACCCTTTATCCGGGCTGGGAATATGTGGTGGTCATTCCCTGACCTACCACATCCTCCGTATTTGGTGGGTATGGGCTCGAACCCCGGTCTAATCAAGAAGCATGTGCTATGCACTACTGCTCCTGCCCACCTGGCTACGGAGGCGCCCCTGAAATCCAAGTATATGATATCAAATTAATTTTTGCATTCAGTTCCTTTGTTACTGCATCACAGTATCCAATCAAATTGGTCAGACAAGATCACTCCTTGATGAACCCATGCTGTTTGTTTGTTTGTTATTTGGTTTTTAGGAGCATTAGCAACTAAGGCCATATTGCTCTGGGATATGCGGTGGTCATTCCCTGACCTTTCCGCATCCTCCGTATTTGGTGGTGATGGGCTCGAACCCCAGTCTAATCAAGAAGCGGGTGCTACGCACTGCTGCTCCTTCCCACCTGGCTACGGAGGTGCCACCCATGCTGTGACTGAAGTATAACTGCACTCCTCTCTAGATGGTCCTACATTACTTCATTAACCAGTGACTCCATTATGTGGCTAAGGTAAAGAAAGCCTGCACGAGAAGCACGCAAAAGTTCAATGAAATTTACCGGTAAAAGTACTTTGCCATAACAGCATTTGTATTGTTGCTCACTCAGTAAACAAATGGTGGGTGTTATACCGGTAAATTTCATCGAACTTTTGTGTGCATCTCGTGCAGGCTTTCTTTACCTTCGCCTATTATGTTTCCTGTAACAGGAGTTAAGGTAACAGATCTGTACTTGCTCGTCACCTTTTCATTCCTCTTTGTGAATTGGGAATACATTCACACATCTCCAGTCCATAAGGACTTCCCTGAATCCAAATATTCTCTCGTAATTATGACTAATAGGTTGCTTACCTCCCTACTGGCACCCTTAATATAACTGGGTAGATCCCATCCATTCCAGGTGCATTTTTTTGTGCTTAACCTTGACAATTTGTTTTCCAATTTCCTCTCACCTATTGCAAAATCATTTAGCTCCGTTTGAATCTGATAAACTTCTGGCATCCATTTCTCTAAAGAATTCCTCATGTGTGAATGTAAATGCAAAATACCTATTCAGTTTGTCCACTTCCACTAAATTAAAAAAAGGTTTTATATATTGTTTTTGAAGTACTATTCTTGTTCGCTACAGATTTGGTAGTCCCACATCCCCCCCCTCCTCCAAAACTACATCATATGAATTGACAACATTAATCTCTTAATTCTTTAACCTATGGCAGGTACGCGTTTTTACACCCTCATCCTAGCACTGCCTTCATGGGGGTATGCTGAAATTAGATTTTGGTTCGGTTGCCGATACCCTCGCTAATTAACTAAAAAAAGAGACTGCATAGGTATATATTGTCGACGTTGCTTAGTTTTTATTTCGGCTTCACTTATGTCGAAGGTATATTATTATCTATATATCTATATATTAATTCAGACACGAAAAATTTGGTATTAGATATTACTCACTTCTACTGTATTAAAATTAGTTAACTCATCTAATTTCCCAAACTCTGTTTATTATGAAACTTGATTTCAACAATTAACACGAGTATAATTTTATAAAAACTACAAAATATCAACTTTTAAAAGGATGACATAAACCCGGCTCGGCCCACCAAAACAGATAAAGTGAAGCGCCCTCTTCTCGGATAAAACCATAATATGGCTCCAGAGTCATATAATAATACACTAGAGCAGTGGTTTTCAACCTTTTTTTAATAACGGCACCCCTAAATAATTTAATTTATTTTGCGGTACCCCTACTCAATTTTCTGCCTGTTAAATCCGATTCTTTCTTTGTGTATATATATATATTACAATAATATAATTATAAAAATTACATTTCATAATACAAATTATATATATACAGTATATAATAATTTAATTCTTTATATAGAGGTACTAAGTATAGATCACCACAAAATTAAAAAGATACTGTGCACCTTTTTATAATGAAATAAACATATAAATTAAAAAATAATAATAATAAGTTAAGTAACTTAAACCCAAATTACGTGGCACCCCAGTTGAAAACCACTGCTCTAGAGCCCTGCATCCGATTGGATAACCGCTGGTAACCCGCAAAGCATATCGGGTGCGATTTTAGTTGTTTATATCACAATGAAATATCAAACACCAACAAAATCAGTTTCTGACGACGAAGAAGATTTTCAATTCTTGAAGTAGTGGGTGAAAAATGATATTTTTTTTTATTCAAATCTGAGACTCATCAAAGCTGTGGCACATTTTATTCCTGCCAGTAGAATAGCTATTGAGATAGATTTCTCTGTAGCTGGACTTTTTATCGAAGAAAGAACACAATGAACCCAGAAACTGTTGATCATTGTCCTCTTTATGCATAGAAAATATGAGAAAAAAATTATGTCATAAACATATTTTCATTATACACCCCAGGGATTCACATCTGGTGGGTATGGGTTTGGCACACCCAGGATCCTAGGCTGGATATCATCATTCTCTCTTTCTTGATGATTTCTTTCTACTTCTCTTTCTTGATGATTTCTCTCTCTCTCTCTCTCAGGGTAACTTGGGAATTTTTTTTTTTTTTTGGCTGGTGCGGCATAAGCCTCAGGCTTCCTTGCACCATATGGCTAATAATAATAATATATTTTTTTTCTATTTAATTATTTTTAATTTTTTTTGTATTATAAACAATACAAATCTTAATACTGTTGAGGATTGTTTTTTGCATTATTATTGATGTGTAAAAAATTTAAAACAAATTTTCATAATATTCCAGTTTTTTTTTTTTTTTTTTTTTTTTGCCGTTGTTATTTTTGTTTTGCGGTAGTAAGTCAAGATTGGGTACTGTTCCAGTTACCGTTGTTGTGGGTTTAATACAAAAGACCCAAACAGGACTCTACCTCCTCAAACTCCCTAAATCCAAAAATGAGGAAGAGAATAATTAAATCCCTCAATCTCACACTCATAATCACTACTCTCTCTCATTCCTAGTATGCCTTTCTGGCGATGTTACAGACAATGAATTTTTATGGGCCAGTTTCCCAATGTGCTGAGTTAGTCGGTCTCTTGAGAGGATATCACCATTTTTATCCAGCAAACAGAAAATCGACCACATAACACACGCAATTTACAAAAACCAAACCAAACTATTATATTAGGGTTACCCCGTAAGTTTTTACATATACCCATGTGTATTGTGTCTCTAAATTGTGTGTACTCTGGTAAATTTGCCTGTTTTGCTAGACGAAAAACACAAGATCCTAGGGGGAAAACCTTGCTATCTACGCCTGAGACCGATTGACTCAGCCACGGAGTGAAAACAGCCCACTAAAATTCCTCGCGTCATTATTATTATTATTATTATTATTATTATTATTATTATTATTATTATTGTTGCTCTAATATTATTTCTCCCTGATTGTAGGATTGCACTCCGTGATGGGTACTGCTACTAACTACACAGGGTGGTTGTAATTCTGGTGTTATTGTTGTCCGAGGAACTCTCTGACTATCCTGCAGGTGTTCAGGATTGCGCTTTCTGGAGTTCTTTGTATGTGTCCTCTGGGAGGCCTATTGTTGCTAGGCTGCTATGTAGGGTTTTTGTAACCATACCGGTGGCTGATACGATGATCGGGATGGTCGTTGCTTCTTGCATATGCCACATTCCCTTGACCTCATGTCTCAGATTCCTGTACTTCTTAATTTTTTTCTCATGGGTTTTCTGGACATTGCTAGTGTTGGGCATCGCTATGTCAATCGAGTAGGTAGCCTTTTCATCTTGTCCACAAGGGTTATGTCCAGTCTGTTGTACGGGACGGTCTTGTCACTTATTATGGCGCGGTCCCAGTACAGATTGTGGGTTGGGGTCTCTAGTACTGGCTGGGGTTCGCACTTGTAGTATGGTACACCTTCTTTGGTCAACTGGCAATTCCTCGCCAGCTTCTGATGTATTATCCTGGTTACCTGGTCGTGTCTATGAGTGTACTCAGTGTGGGTGATCACCTTGCACCCTACGGTGATGTGTTGGGTCGTTTCTGAGGCGATGTGGCATCATCGACATGTGCCATTTGACATTCTGGACTCTTTGCGATGTATTTTCTATAGTTTCTGGTGTTGATTACCTGGTCTTGGATGGCCAGCATGAATCCTTTAATCTCGGGAAGAGCGTCCCGTTTGTGAGCCATGCATTGGAAGCAATGTTATCGATGTGATCTTTATGGAGGTCATTGTAGTGTCTCCCATGGAGTATTTTCTTTGCCCATCTTTCTAGCTTCATTTCTTGTGCCGTCTTGGCAGGAGGAGCTCCTCGCTTAGGTTGAGGGGGGGTGTACCACTTATCTGTCTTCCTTATGACCTGGTGGAATTATTACTCTATTGTTGTTGTTGATCTTATATTATTTCTCCTTGATTGAGGGATTGCACCCCGTGACGGGTACTGCTACCAAGTACGCAGAGTGGGTGTAATGTCCGTTGTTACCGGTCGTCTAGGAAATCTCTGACTACCTTACAGGTGTTCAGGATTGCGACTTTCTGGAGTTCCTTGTAGGTGTTCTCTGGGAGACCTATTGCTGCTAGGCTGCTATTTAGAGTCTTTGGCACCATACAGGTGGTTGACACGATGATCGGGATGGTCAATACTTCTTGCATATGGCACATATCCTTGATCTCATGTCTCAGGTTCGTGTACTTCCTAATTTTTTCCTCACGGGTTTTCTCGACATTGCTAGTGTTGGGCACCGCTATGTCAATCAGGTAGGTAGCCTTTTCCATCTTGTCCACAAGGGTTATGTTCGGACTGTTGTGCAGGATGGTCTTATCCGTTATTATGGCGCAGTCCCAGTACAGCTTGTGGGTTAGGTTCTGTACTACTGCCTGAGGTTCATACTTGTAGCACGGTACATTTTCTTTGGTCAACTGGTATTACCGCGCTAGCTTCTGATGTATTATCTTGGCTACCTGGTCGTGTCTATGAGTGCACTCAGTCTGGGTGATCACCTTGCAACCCGCGGTGATGTGTTGGATCGTTTCTGAGGCCAGGTGGCATCGTCGACATGTGCCATCTGGCATTCCGGGCTCCTTTGCGATGTATTTTCTATAGTTTCTGATGTCGATTATCTAGTCTTGGATGGCCAGCATCAATCTTTCAGTCTCGGAGAAGAGCGACCCGCCTGTGAGCCATGCATTGGAAGCAATGTTATCGAAATGATCTTGATGGAGGTCATTGTAGTGTCTGCCATGGAGTGTCTACTTTGCCCATCTTTCTAATTTCGTTTCTTGTGCCGTCTGGGTGTGTAGGGGTTCCTCGCTTAGGTTGAGAGTCGTATACCACTTATCTATCTTCCTTATGGTCTGGTAGAGTGGTGCTGTATTGTTCTCGAAGTAATCCTTCAGGTTAACTATCGCCGTTTTCTGTTGCTCTATCAGGTCTATCAGTCCCCTTCCTCCCACTTTCCGAATTATTGTTAGTCTCTCCACTGCTGACTTCGGGTGGTGTTGTTGGCTCTTGGTCATCATTTTCCTTATCTTTCACATGATGTCTTCTAGCTCAGTGTTAGTCCAATCTATGACCCCGAAGGTGTATGTTAGTACTGGAGCTGCATAGGTGTTTATGGCTTTAACTGTGTTCCCTCCGTTCAATTTTGCTTTCAGCAGGCTTCTTAGTCTCTAATGATATTTTTCGGTCAGGCACTTCTTGATTTCCTTGTTCTCTACCTGCTGAGCCTGCATCATCCCTAGATATTTGTAGGTCTCTCCTTCTCTCAGTTTCGATCTCTTTACCAGTCAGCAGCTGGTAGTTTCGGCCAACTAATTTTCCCTGGTGTAGTGTATGGGTCTTGCATTTGTCTAGACCAAATTCCGTCCTGATGTCCTTGCTGAATTCTTCGGTGATCCGGAGTAGTTGCTGGAGTTGCTTTTTGGTTGCCGCATAAAGCTTGATGTCATCCATGTACATCAGATCGGTGAGGGTGTCTAGGTCTTTCTTCCTTCTTTGAGGTTATATCCATACTTGCTGCCATTAAGCATGGTGGATAGCGGGTTGAGTGCTAGACAGAACCACAGTGGGCTCAGAGCATCTCCCTGAAAGATTCCTCTTCTAATGG
Source organism: Mastigoproctus giganteus (assembly GCF_048544385.1). NCBI lineage: Eukaryota > Metazoa > Arthropoda > Arachnida > Uropygi > Thelyphonidae > Mastigoproctus > Mastigoproctus giganteus. The sequence goes on along the minus strand of NC_143583.1, from coordinate 94,912,875 downwards.
GGATTGGCCTGGTTGCGATGTTCTCGATCTTAATAAAGCAATCAGTCCTTGAGCTTCATGAATCCATGTGCCTCCTCTCATCCCCTAAGAGAAGATTATCCAAGTCTACCCAGTGTGGGACACTTCTCATTGCCTACAAGTCACCCTTGGCTGAAGAAGATTAAATTGCTGACACTGGGCTCTTGCCCAATGTGGGACCCACTCACTTGCTGGCACCTCTTCTCTTCGAGGTGTAGGACAATACTGATTTTCCTACCTGTGTAGGAACTCACATAAATACTCCTCTGGGAGTGGGACTGACATTTGACTTTTCAAATGCAGGGTCATGCTATTAGGCAACCTGACCTTGAGGGTCACCTGACTACCTCGCCCTCCTTCCTACCTCGCCCTCTTTCTTCTGCTTACCTTCTTTCTTCTCCTCAATCTCTCACCCCTTCTCCTATTTCAAAAAAATAAATAAATAAAAAATTATTTATTTATTTTTTTTATTATTATTATTTATTTTTTTTTAATTTTATTTTATTTTATTTTATTTATTATTTTATTTTATTTTATTCATTATTTTATTTTATTTTATTTATTATTTTATTTTTTATTTTTTTATTTTTTTATTTTTTTTATTTATTTTTTTTTTTTTTTTGACCCTCCCTGGGAAGCTAAGGCTAACCCCAGGGTCGGCCAGCCAGAGTTCTCGTCCCACTTACCTGGTCCGGCTCCCAGTGCCAGTGACGGTAACTAGTAGTCTGTGGTGTTCCACAGATCCTAGGCTAAGCGGCCAAATGAACAACAAAACCGCACTAAGCGGTTTTGTTGTTCACAAAACCGAACATACACTAACATATACTATCTGGCCTTGACAGTACTGTCTTACTTCACAAGAGACTCAAATGCGGAGTTGTGCGAAAGCACCGGTGCCGCCTGTCAAAAAAACACTATGTCACTATGTTCTCGACCTTAATGGTGGTACTCCATTCCGTTATTGTTGCTCCTAGGAAGTTTTTCTCTTTCGGAATGACCTTGTAGATCTTCAGGGTCTCTATTAGGCAGCTATGAGGTACCGAGTCAAAGGCCTTGCGGTAATCGATGTAAGCCGTGTATAGGTTTCGGTGCTTCTTGTAGGCTTGCTCCCTAACTGCGGCATCTATGATTAATCGCTCCTTGCATCCTTTACTCCTCCGTTTGCATCCTTTCTGCTCTTCAACCGTCACTTTCTGACTCTCTAAGTGGTCTGATATCTTCTTGGTTATGCAGCTGGTCAGGATCTTGTACATCGTTGGGAGACATGTGATTGGCCTGTATTTCGCCTGGTTTCTTGTATATTCGTCTTTAGGTTTCAGATATATGGCTCCTTCGGTGAGAAACTTCGGGACTGTCCTTGGGTGCCTTATCATTCGAGTGAACTGCTCTGCTAGGTACTTCTGTGTGCATGTCAGCTTCTTGTACCAGTAGTTTTGGATGTTATAAATTCCTGGAGTTCGCCAGTTGTGGATGTTTCGACTGTTTTACTTCTTCTTCTCGAATCTCCCACTCTCTCATCTCCTGTATGTCCTTGGTTTTCTTCCTTTGTACTTCTATCCAGAGTGCTCTGCTGTTAAGTCTTGCTTCACTGCTCCAGATATTTCCCCAGAATCCCTCGATCGTCTTTTTCTCGGGTGGTCCATTTCCTGCTTTCTCATCTTCACCCAGTTTCCTGTAGAAGGCTCTTCGGTCCTCATCAAAGATTCGGTTGTTTATTTTCCTCTGGAAGCTCTCTTTGTATCTGCGTAGTCTCGTGCTGAGTGCGAGGAGGTTCTGTTTCAGTGTGTCCAAGTATTCTCCTATTCTCTGATTTCTGTTCTCATGTTTACTGTGGACGCTGTCTCTCTTGAGGATGTTCTTCACCTTTCAAATCAATTTCTTACTTCTATTACACTGTTGGTACTGGGTCAACTGACTTATGTTGATTCTTAATTCTTCTATCTTCTGCTGAAGTCTTCTTTCCCAAGTTGGCGGTTCCTTCTGTTATTGGTTCTTCTGCTACTGGTCTCTCATTTCTCTTCTATTAATCCTAGTAGCTAATATGGCAGCACAGTATACGGCGGTGTGCATAGCCTGTAGCGTTGCACCATTGTCGTCAAGGTAATGTGGCATTATTTGACGATTGGGGTAGTCTGTTACACTCCACAGGATTTTATTTGGCCTCTGCTTCAGTATCACGTGGGTTCTTGTGGGGGTCCATTCCTTCGAATTCTGTTAGGGCATTCTTCCACTCGTCTTCTATTCTGGATAACATGACTTCGTCTCTTTCCACTTCAGCTACTCTGGGTTGTATTTCCTCTTGCTCTTCCTCCTCTTGCATGGTATGATGTTCCTCGTCTAGTTCCATATTGACCATATTCTTTGTGCTTGTAGTTGATCGCTAACATCCTGCTCGATTTATTTCCAAGATGGCAGGAACTATTAGGTTCTTCGTGACGATGGTCCTTCTTTGGGCTGCTAATCGCTGTTTGGTGACCTGAATATCCGGGTATCGTTCCAACCACTTGGTATGTAGTCGTGACCTGTACATTGTCATATTGGTCTCTGGTCTGGTTATTTCATAGTATGCTCGCTTCATGTATGCATTCATTTCAATGCTCCAATTCATGCATTATCATTTTCTTCCTTCCTAGATGGTCACTAGCGCAGTTTCGCAGGAAGCACTTTCAGTTGGTGGGGCTCGATGGTTTTGCCCTTCACTTGTGGTAGCCTTATGGGGGACAGCGCTACTTGCTCCACTGTCTTGCTCGGGAGACTGTCTCCAACTTTTCAAAGCGCTACTTGCTCCACTGTCTTGCTCGGGAGACTGTCTCCAACTTTTCAAACCGACCGCTATGCCTAATGTCTGAACGCGAGTGACTTTATCCTGCGCTACACTCGATGCCATATGAATAATATTTCTCTGCGACATCATCCATCCATGGAGGTAGACTTGTTTAGCTTCGGCTTATGTCCAGTGGTTTATTTAATTTATTTTTATTTATCTGCTCATCCGTCACTCCGACCTTGGGGAAAATAAGTCCAATGGGGTAACTTTCGCGATGTTTTATTATTATTACCCATATGGTGCATGGAAGCCTGAGGCTTATGCTGCACTAGCCAAAAAAAAAAAAAAAATCCCGAGTTACCCTCAGAGAGAAAGAGTGTATGAATTTATGCCCCCTTAGGTTCGTAATCTGAAAAAGTGGAAGGATCCCATCAGATTTCAGCGTGCTCAACCCATTCAAGGCCTTATACACCCCAATCAGATCACCGCGCAGGTGCCTAGTCTCCAGCCACTGCAATTTGCAGAACTTAAGCCTCTCTTGGTAAGAGGACCCCTTCATTCCCCTCACCAATCTTGTTGCCCTTCTCTGTACACGTTCAAGTAAATCTACATCCTTCCTAAAATGAGGCCTTCAGACCTGTACGCAGTACTCAAGGCGTGGTGTGACCATTGCCTTATACAGAGGGATAATCACCTCCTTTTCCCTGCTAGCAAAATTCCTATATATCATTGACAAAACCCCATGACCTGCCCTGGCAGCCTGTCTGCATTGCTCAGAAAACTTCATATTTGCCTGCACAATTACTCCCAGGTCTTTTTCATTTTCTACCACCTTAAGTGTAGTACTACACAGTTGGTACGTTTCTCTGGGGTACGGTCTACCGATATGCAGTACTTTGCATTTGTCAAGGTTAAACTTCAGTTGCCACTTCTTAGCCCTACTGCCCAAATTATCTAGATCCTGTTGCAGTAGCACACTGCCATTATTGTCATTAACAACCCTGCCAACCTTTGTATCATCTGCAAACTTCGACATTAAGCCTGATATACCATCATCAATATCATTGATAAATATACAAAACAACAGTGGATCCAACACCGAACCCTGTGGGACTCCACTAATAACATTAGTCCACGAAGAGCAGCACCCATTGATTACCAACCTCTGTCTTCTACGACTCAACCATCCTTTTATCCATTGTAGCAGCTTACCCTTAATAACATTCTGCTCCAATTTGTACAACAGGTGCATGTATACTTACGTGTACACCAATGCTGGGAGTTTGGTAAATAAATTTGATGAATTATATTAAAGGAGGCAGCAAAGGAAGTAAGCAAACCCTTAGCCATAATTATGAGAGCTTCTTTGGTCTCAGGGGAGGTACCTATAGACTGGAGATGTGCAAATGTGACCCCAATTCAGAAAGGAGGATCAAAGGCTGACAAAAGTAATTATAGACCTGTGAGTTTAACTTCTGTTCCAGGAAAATTAATTGAGGCACTGGTTAAAGAAGCACTGCAGGATCATTTAGACAAGACTTCGGTTATAAATCGGACACAGCATGGTTTTGTTAAGGGAAAGTCTTGACTGACCAATTTTATTGGATACTATATTACAGTCACGAAAGAACTGGATGCAGGGAATAACTTTGGTAATATACAGGGTGATTCACTACGAGTGCGACAAACTTGCAGGAGGTGTAGGAGGCACAAAGACGAATCGGAATCACATAGCATTGCAGGGTCCGAAATGCCTTCGTCATGCGGGAGGTCGCGTGAACAAAGAAGCAAAACAAAGAACAGAAACAGCAACTCGTTAGTGTAACAGAAATCATTTTAATGACAAGTTTTAGCTTGGCAAAAAGCCATGCTAGAGAAGGTGTTCGAAAGTTCGACCAGAAGCAGTCATACAGGCTTCACAGCGCCGCCGCATGGAATCCCTAACGTTCTGGAAGATTCCTGGCTGTCACCCCGGCAGCTACAGAAATGCGAGCGACGAGGTCTTCAACTGAATCAACGGGGGTCTCGTACACCAATGTCTTCATTTGACCCCAGCAAAAGAAGTCCAGGCATGATAGGTCCGGCGATCTAGCAGACCGGACCACCACGACCTATCCAATGTTGTCCAAATGTAACGTTCAGGTGTTGGCCGACGTCATTGGTGTGATGTGGGGGAGCGCCATCATGCTAGAACCACATTGAGCGGTGCAACGACTGAAGAACGTGTGTTTCTTCAATAAGTTCGAGCAGGACTTGCTGTAGAAAGATCAGGTATGCCCTACTGTCCAGAGGAGGGACAGAAGGTATGGTCCAATGAGGTGGTCTCCAACAATGCCGGTCCAAACATTGACAGAGAAATGGCGTTGAGTTGCACGTGTTCGCGTACCATGGGGGTTCTCCAAAGCCCACAAATGGGCGTTATGTTGATTGAAGGTTCCCTATATTGTGAAATTTGCCTCATCTGTGAACAATACGGACACAGCAAATGCGCTGTCTGCCACAATCTGTTGAAGAAACCAAGTAGCAAAAGTCCTCTAGAGTGGATGATCCGCAGGCTCCAATGATTGGACGCGTTGCAGATGGTATGAACTAATTTGGTTTGTTGACAGTATCCTCCATACAGTGGATTGGGAAATAACCAATCGTTGGCCTATCGCTCGAGCACTCGTACTCGGATTGCCTTCTGCATGACGTAGGACATTGTTCTCATTGTCTGGCGTCCTCCTCGTTCGCTCTCGATTCATGGTACCTCTCGTGAAACAACCAGTCTCACGTAACATTCTGTGCACACGTGCGAAAATCGTATGATGAGGAGCACGCCTGTCCGGGAAACGTTCCTCGTACAAGGGCAGAGCGGCGCGCCCGTTACAGTCCGCAGCTCCATACGCGAGGTGCATGTCGGCCGGTTCAACGTTTGAATACTCGTCCATCCTACTGCCTCGGGAACCGGTTCGCCAATGCTGACTTCCAGCGGGATCGCTGATCACGCGACCACCCGTTCAACGTCCTCTACCGCATGACAAAGGCATTTTGGACCCTGCAATGCTATGTGATTCCGATTCGTCTTTGTGCGCCCTACACCTCCTGCAAGTTTGTCGCACCAGTAGAGAATCACCCTGTATATTTGAATCTTAGAAAGGCTTTTGATACTGTTGCACATGATATACTGCTGCACAAATTGGAGCAGTGTGGCATTGGAGGAAAATTGTTGCTATGGATAAAGGGGTGGATGAGGGGGTGAAGTTAGAGAGTGGTAATCAATGGACACTGCTCATCGTGCACTAATGTTATTACTGGAGTTCCTCAGGGTTCAGTGTTGGGTCCGTTGTTGTTTTCGGTGTTTATGAATGATATTGATGATGGTATATCAAGCTTAATGTCGAAGTTTGCAGACGATGCAAAGGTTGGCAGGGTTGTTAAGGATACTACTGGGAGTATTCTGCTGCAACAGGATCTGGAAAGGTTGAGCAGATGGGCTGAGGTGGCAAATAAAGTTTAACATTAACAAATGTAAAGTACTACATATGGGAAACAGTAACCCCAGAGTAACGTATCAACTCTATGGTACTACACTGACAGTGGTAGAGAAGGAAAAGGACCTGGGGGTAATTGTGCAGGCAGATATGAAGTTTTTTGAGCAGTGCAGACGCCCTGCAAGAGTAGCTCATTGTGTCTTGTCAATGATACCAGGAATTTTTCTAGTTGGGATAAAGAGGTAATTATTCCCTTGTATAAGGCAATGGTCAGGCCACACTTTGAATACTGTATACAGGTCTGGAGGCCTCATTTCAAGAAGGATGTAGAGCTGCTGGAACGAGTACAGAGAAGGGCAACAAGATTAGTGAATGGAACAAAGGGTGGCTCTTACGAAGAAAGGCTTAAGTTTTGCAAATTACAGTGTCTGGAGACTAGGCACCAGCGAGGTGATCTGATAGAGGTGTATAAAGCCTTGAATGGTGTGTGCATGCTCAATGCTGATGGGATTCTTCTTCTTACTCAGAATAATTACCTGAAGGGCATAAATTCAAACTGAGCAAAGACAGATGTAGGATAGATGTGCCGAAATTTGCCTTTATCCAGCGGGTATTTGGTTGGTCGGACAGACTTCCATCCCTTGTTGTGGAAGTTGATAGCCTAAATGAATTTAAGGCTCAGCTGGACAGGCATTTCGAACGAACGGAGAGGTGAAATGGGAGTGTTTTTTTTTTTTTTTTTTTTTTGGCTGATGCTGCCTAGGCTTGCTTTCTTGCATCATATGCCTCTACTAATGTTAATGCTAATCCCACCAGCCATGCCGTTTCGGAAATGCTCTGACCAGTCTGAGCGGCTAGCATAGTGGTATCATCACCGTTCTCCCCACACTGGGTGGAAAAGGCCTGGGTTCAAATCGTGTCGGAACTTTAATGGGCTTTTTTCACTTCGTGGCTGAGTTACGTTACGGCCCACCAGCTGTACCCTTTTGGATATGCTCTGACCAGTCTGCGCATGTAGCACAGTGGTAACATCACCATTCTCCCCACACCGAGTGGAAAAAGCCCGGGTTCAAATCCCGTCGATGACGCGAGTAACTTCATTGGGCTTTTTTTACTCCATGACTAAATCAGTCGGTTTAATGCGTAGATAGCAAGGTTTTTGCCCCAGAAACTGGGTTTTTCGCCTCGCAGAACAGACAAATCAACCATAGAACACACGCAATTAACAGACATAAGGCAAACAGCACGGCAGATGAATTTAATTAAAGTAGTTAGTTAAGTTAACTAAAGCAGTTAACTTAACTAACTACTTTTAATAAATCTTGCTTTACATCCTCGCTATTAAGATGTTTATCGTTACTAGTTGTTACAACTATTACTTTTGGCTTAATTTCTTTCTTTTCTTTTTTACTTTCAACTACTTTCTCAGTATATGATTTCCTGTTTCTTTTTTTTAATTCTTCTCTTCCACTTTAGAAATCAACATCTGATTTTCTCTTTGTAAATTTATAGTAGCCGACTCCAATTCATCTCATAGCGTAAAATCTCAGAACAAATTGTTTGAGGTATCCCATGTCCTTCATCGAAAAGTACTTTCCCTAATCTGCTTCTGACTTCTTTTAACTTTTCTATACCTAACAACTCTAAATACGATTCAGAACTATCAGTCTCTTTTCTAGCCCTCTTGGTAGCAGATCTTAATCTTTCTTTATTTCTTTCTCCATCACTAATGAACTTCCTTGACCTTTCTTTACTTCTTCCTCTATTTCAGAAAGTTTTCCGAAGTTTGCAGATGATACAAAGGTTGGCAGGGTTGTTAATGACAGTAATGGCAGTGTGCTACTGCAACAGGATCTAGATAATTTGGGCAGTAGGGCTAAGAAGTGGCAAGTACTGCGCCTTGAGTACTGCGTACCGGTCTGGAGGCCTCATTTTAGGAAGGATGTAGATTTACTTGAGCGTGTACAGAGAAGGGCAACAAGATTCGTGAGGGGAATGAAGGGATCCTCTTATCAAGAGAGGCTTAAGTTCTGCAAATTGCAGTGGCTGGAGACTAGGCACCTGCGCGGTGATCTGATTGACGTGTATAAGGCCTTGAATGGGTTCAGCACGCTGAATTCTGATGGGATCCTTCCACTTGTTCAGATTACGAACCTAAGGGGGCATAAATTCAAATTAAGAAAAGACAGGTGTAGATTAGCTGTGCGGAAATTTGCCTTTAGCCAGCAGGTGGTTAATTGCTGGAACAAACTTCCATGTGTCGTTGTGGAAGTTGATAGGTTGAATAAATTTAAGGAGGAACTGGACAGGCATTTGGAGGGAATGGTGTGATTTTTTTTTTTTTTTTTTTTGGCTGATGCTGCATAAGCTCATACATTTGCTTTCTTGCATCATATGCCACTACTACTACTACTACTACTACTATTTCTTGTTAGAACCCCTGAACAAGAGGCCACAATATCTTTTTCTGATATTTCCATTTCCTGTAACTCCTGAATTTCCCTACGCTATCATCTTTCTTTTTCTTTCTCTTCTTAGACTTCTTTTTACTTGATTGAGTCAAAGCTTCCTCACATGATTGTAAGATTTCTCCTGTAATATCCGCCACTTCCTCTTCTGATAGTTCATTTACACTTTCCATAAATTGCGATGTAGACATTATCTCCTGGTCATGTTCTGGAATCTGATCCAGATCCGACCCCGTTAAAGACCTCTTCAACACCACAATCATATTAGTAAGTACACAATAAAAGAACTATATACAATTAAAATGCTCTGGAAAAATTTGGCAAAGTCTAACTTTATACAATATTCAGGACAGTGTTAATAAATCTGCGAGATAACCAAGTGCAAAGGGCACAGAAATGCTCACTTCAATTTCAATTAAACTTAGCCCCAAGGGCGCAGAAATTCTCACTTAGAAATTTTCAAATTCTAAAACTTAAAATCCAAGCTCACAGAGCACCTCCGTAACCAGGTGGGAAGGAGCAGCAGTGTGTAGCACACGCTTCTTGATTATACCGGGGTTCCAGTCCGTAACCACCAAATACAGAGGATGCGGAAAGATTAGGGAATGACAACCGCATACCCCTGGAGCAATATGGCCTTAGTTGCTAATGCTCCTAAAAACCAAATAACAAACAACAAGCTCATGGCCAAAATGCAAAGAAATTCTTTAAAAAGTCTCAGGAGAGGAAAATTCACCCTCTCCCAAGATTTAAATAACAAGTCAAGCACTTATTAATAAAACACCTCGCCCTTCCACACACTTGCTTGTTGTTTGTTATTTGGTTTTTAGGAGCATTAGCAACTAAGGCCATATTGCTCCGGGATATGCGGTGGTCATTCCTTGACCTTTCTGCATCATCCGTATTTGGTGTTCCACACACTTGGTCAATTTAGCCAGGCAAGGAGATAAACCCCTCGGCTGACCGCTTGGAGGTCTGAGCAGCAACGCTGTATTAGCTCCCAGCAAAGAGAAAGGAACAACTTGTATTTACTCTTGGCAATCACAAAATCACCTTCTATTAGCTCTGCTAAAAAACCAAAAACAATCTGACCCAAAGATGCTCCCAGGGCCACAGACAGTATACACGAAGCAATATGGCCAGTGCCGGCTCAATGGTTATGGCACACCTAGGCCACATTGACTGATGGCATCCCCTCACACCAATTCGAAAATTTTCATTTTTTTTTTAGAATGATTAATAATACAAAATAATTTTTACTTTACTTACAAAACAGTAAATTATACGCAATAGAACACAAAATTTTTCTTGCGGACTTTGTTTTTGAGAGGATGGAGAGTTGGCACCTCTTTAACCTTGGTGCCCTTAGGCCAGTGACTACTCAGGCTTACCCTAAAGCCAGCCCTGAATATGGCCCTAGTTGCTGATGCTCCTAAAACATTATAACAACAACAACAGATGGAAGAGAGAATAATGGAAACTGCACTCGTGGCAGTGAAGTAATTAAAGTGGAGGTGGGTTAAATCCTCCTGTCATTCTTGTTATTTGAAGCTGAAACGATTTTTGTTTTAAAAGTACTTTAGGAAATGTAAAAGATGCATTTGATGGCAAAGAAAACCCTTCTTAAATACTGTGAAGTTTGCATAATTGCTTATTGAAATATTGTATATGTGCGGTATACTCTCTTTCTGAACGCAGCTATAAGCAAACCATGTTTGCTACTTAGTGCATCAATCTCATATTTTGGAGGCATTTCACCGAGAGCTGTCTTGCATTGAACTACTCTAAAAAAAAACGTGGAATAATTCTGATGCTATATAAGCTTGCGTTCTTGCATCATTTGCCATTACTACTACTACTACTTTATCTTGGCATATTGTGGATATATCTCATACCTACATTGCTGTTTTTTAACAGTCACAGCATAATAGGCAAGTGCACCATCTTACTGAAATCATTCTGGACATGTACACTGTTCATTCAAAATGCTGAACCCAATTTCCTCTAGAATTGCTAGATAATTTTTCTGTTGACCGTCTGCATGGGTAGCAGAGTGGTATCGTCACTTCCCACCCCACACGAGTGGAAAAGGCTCGGGTTCGAACCCAGTCAATGACGCGAGGAACTTTATTGGGCTTTTTTCACTCCATGGCTGAGTTAGTCGGTCTCAGGCATAGATAGCAAGGTTCCCCCAGAAACTGTGGATTTTCATCCAGAAAAAACAGACAAATCGAACAGAGAACACATGCAATTTACAGACACAATGCACATGGGTAGTTGAATTAACATTCTGGGTACCTTAAGAAATAGGTGTTTTTTTTTTTTTTTTTTTTTTGCTATTGACTGTCTTTAAAGAAGTGAGATCCCATTTTTGAATCATTCCATGTTACACACCATCCCTCCTTTTTTCCTTTCAGGGGTCAATCCAAACAGAAAATTTGTTTTCACCAACTGTTATAGTTGTTGTAGAATTTTAGGCGCATCAGCGACTTAGGCCATATTGCACCGTACATAACATGTCTGTAAATTGTTTGCTGGTCTGAAAACCCGTGTTTCCAGGAGAAAAAAAATGGGATATCAACAACAAGTGTGCAGAATTCTGCACACTTGTTGACATCCCAGTCTCACTTGAACTTGATATGCGATGCAGTGACTTATTGGGACTTGTCACAAACTTTTCCAAAATGAAGGTGATCATCTCCTCATAGGTCACGGTGCACAGTCACTCATGGGTTCTCTCCAACGCAAACCATGTCTCTTCGAATTTCTGTAGCAACTTTACAACACAACTATGGGTTATGGGTTCACAATCAAATTGCCTAGCATTAAATTTCTCTGCAGTCTCCTTTAGTGATCTTGAACAAACCAATAATATTATCTTAACTCTCTTTTGTCAAAAGCATCTTTGGTCCATGTTATGCCTGCAACACATTACCCCATGAAATTCAACTTACCCTATGGCAGTGGTCTCAAAATCAAATTGCATGCGGGCCAAATGCACGATCTGAAAGCAGCTGACGGGCTGGAATTTTTTTTTTTAACAAAATGAAAGTGAATATAAGCACCGTATTTACAACAAATACATAATTGAAATGTATTTGCGGGCCGTGTAAAATTGTTTCGGGGGCTGGATGCGGCCCGCGGGCTGCCAGCTTGAGACCACTGCCCTATGGTTCCAAGTAAATGATAGACCTTGTGGATATATTTAAATGTGTAAAATGTGCAAAAATTACCAATATTTGAGAAGGCAAAAATTTCAAACTCTCTGATAATGAAATTCTAGTTATTCTTATGCAACATGTATACAAAGGGGGAGTGATAGGGGAGGGGGTTACATATGTGATGGAAGTGATCTTGTGGATATAACAGGATACTGTGCAGAAATCCAACATTATGCTCGAACATGGCTGCACAAACAGAGTTCAGTGACTTTGAGAAATGGAATTGTTGGAGCCAGATTGGCAGTATTGTAAAAAAAGTGAACTCAAAAACAAAAATGTCATGAGACACTGTCTTGAAGGAGATGTCAACACCTGTGGAAGACAAGAAAACTTTGTATCACCATTACATTTGACAAGCCAAGCCATCTGTCACCCTTTTTTGAGGAAGATATGTGCATATGCAGGAGCAGCAAAATACAGTAACTGCATCTTCCAGATTATCGGCATCCAACAGTCAAGGGTTTCAGTGGTTCCATAACAATGTGGTGGGAGCTTACTTGACGGCACTCTGAACCAAGGCTATATCAGGGAATTTTGCTTTGGTTCAGTGGGACAGTCAATGTTCCTGCATTCTATAGAGGCAGTGGTTCTGAATGTTAATACACTGTTCATACAGGTGCAATCCAAGGCAAATTTGTTTGTCCACATCTAGGCTTTACAAAATACCTAGCATTTGATAAGAGAATAAATGGGTGATTTGTTGTGGTTTCCAATGTTGGAGCTGAGTGCAGGCCTCAAGGTGGAATGTGCCAGCAGCATGTGTCCCACATGCCAGAATCCGTCCAATGAGCATGTCACTTTGATGAGGAATCACTATGTCTTTATCAATTGTTAGGCATTCAAGGAATATCCAGATGTTTCTGGAGCTATAGTCTACTTTTGCAGTGAATGTATAAGGCTTTATGATCATATTTCAACTCCACATAATTATTATTATTATTAGCTATATGGTGCAAGGAAGCCTGAGGCTTATGCAGCACCAGCCAAAAAAAAAAAAATTTCCCGAGTTACCCTGAGAGAGAAGTAGAAGGGAATCACCAAGAAAGAGAAGAATGATGATATCCAGCTCAAGACCCTGGGTGTGCCAAGCCCACACTCACCAAGTGTGAGCCCCTGGGGTTATTATAGTGGTGGGCAATATAGCATCCTGATATCCTTCATTATTGAGTGCTCATTATTATGTTGCAGATCTTGCTTTGTCATCCGAAATCCAGCTGGCACAGAATGAAAGCTTTTCAATCTGCAGATGGATCACAGTTAAGGGTTGAATGTCACACCTAGATGTGAATAATGCATAATCTGAGGAATGTGTATTTAAGAGATGAACAAATCACAGATAGAGTAGGCTTTAGTGAGATCAAGGTAGATTTGGATGGGCTGATTTTCAGCAAGAACTGTGATATAGGTAGACAGATTACTCAGTATTGCATTAATGGACTTAATGATCTGAGCAAGACAGTCTACATGATGTAGAATTTTGAGGTCACTGGTGTAGTTCAGATGTTGGTTATTCTTCACTAGTAGTGCTATTGTAATACTAAACAGTAGTCCCGATAATACTGCACCTTGGAAGAAATCTGGAGTCACTTCTCACTCCCACATTCCAAATGGGGTTTGCAGCCTGATTCTGTTAAGTTCAGAATTATTTGATTCTAGCTATTTACAGCAGTCAATTTCACACTGCTTGTAAATGCAAGGCAGGAAGAAGCTATGCCTTCTACAATCTCACTATAAACATGTGTTAAATATACTCAAAAATATTTAACACAATTGTTTATAAACATTTATCTGATTACTTTATTTCTTTTAATATTGACAAATGCAAAGTACTACATATGGGTAGCAGTAACCCCAGAGAAATGTACCGTGTGGTACTACTCGGGGTAATGCAAAAAACTGGGGGTAATTGTGCAGTCACATATGAAGTTTTCTGAGCAGTGCAGACAGGCTGCCAGAGCAGGTCATGGGGTCTTGTCAGTGATATACAGGAATTTTTCTAGCAGGGATAAGGAGGCAATTATCCCCTTGTATAAGGCAATGGTCAGGCCACACCTTAAGTACTACATACAGGTCTGGAGGAATCATTTTAGGAAGGATGTAGAGTTGCTAGAAGTACAGAGAAGGGCAACAAGACTGGCGAGGGGGAGCAAAGGGGTGCTCTTACCAAGAAAGGCTTAAGTTCTGCAAATTGCAGCATCTGGAAACTAGGAACCTGCAAGGTGATCTGATTGAGGTGTATAAGGGTTTGAATGGTTTGAGCAAGCTCAATGCTGATGGGATTCTTCCTCTTGCTCAGATTACAAACCTGAGGCAAATTGAGGAAATACAGTTGTAGGATACACGTGTGGTGATTTGCCTTTAGCCAGTGGGTAGTTGATTGGTGGAACAAACTTTTGGAGCAAATGGATGAATAAAATGGGAAGTTTTTTTTTTTTTTTTTTTTGGCTGATGCTGTATAAACTTGCTTTCTTGCATCATATGCCTCTACTAATGCTTTTATTGTAGTCACTCAGTATGGCTTTCTAAAGGCAGATGTTTTGAGTTGCAGACTGTTCTGAATAGCTTGTCATCAATCACCACCAGGGCCATTACCATTTTTAATGTGCTATTGCTGCAAGAAAGAAAAGAAAAAAAAAAAAAAAAAAAATGGAGCCAAATTTGTTGGGGACCACTACAGTCAGCCCACCCCTGCCTTATCTGCTAATCTCACAGAATTCTGGCAATTTGTTTCCAACAGTATTGATAGTGCAAGTCAGGTGAATATTATTTAGATATCTCACATGCCTTTAATAGCATTTCACACTAGCTTCTCGAAGTTAAACTTAAACACTATGATGTGCTTGATCCTTTATTCTTAAGACTTATGCAGGTTATGGAAAGGCTACAAAAAGCTGAACTTCTCTGGCTTAAAATCTTTTACCCCATTCTATCAAATTCATCTGTTGCCTCTATCATTCCTCCAGCTCTTCTATTTATCCAGAACTTTTTGACTTCCTTTCTTTAAAACTCAACTTTCTCCAGTTTAACTTTCTGAACAGTGAGGTAATTTTCTTTGGTGATTTCAACATTTATAACTCCAAATGACTTCAATGTTCCAGTTAGAGGGACTCAGCTAGTCATCATGCTAAGGCTTTTGTGATTATTAACCTTATGCAATTTGTTCATTTATCCATTAGAATACTAGACAATCTTAACCATAGGCCCAACACCCGTCCTCACCAACAAACCTTCAAATACAGTCAACATTTGCGATCTAGGTACACCAGATCACAACTTGATGTCTTCTTAATCTTTTTGTACAGTCACCACTCTCCCAATTTTTGTCTTGCCACATCAGATCTCTTATTTCAGTTTCAAAAATTGTAAATTTAATAAGTTGTCAGAAAATTCAATTTGTTTGCAGGCTGAATACAGGTCTCGGAGCCCCATTTTAGGAGGAAGGGTGGAATGGGTGCAGAGAAGGGAAACATGATTAGTTAAGGACACAAAAAGGTAATCTTACAAAGAAAAACTTAAGTTTTGTAAATTTACAGTGCCTGAAAAATAAGCACCTGTGAGGAGACTTTAGATGGATTGAGTAAATTAAATACTGATGGTATCTTTACTCTTTCTCAGACAACACACATAAGGGAAAATAAATTTAAATTGAAAAAGAATGGATTCAGGATAAATATGCAAAAATTTGCTTTCGGCCAGAGAGCAATTGGTTGTTGTAACTATCTTTCATCTGATGCTATGCAAATGGGTAGTTTAAACAAGTTTAAGGAAAGATTGGACAAGTTACTAGAGATGTACAGATGAAGCAAATAGTGTTTTTTCTTTTTTTTTTTTTTTTTTGCTGATACTGTATAAGCTTGCTTCCTTGCATCATTTGCACTAATAATATCAGTACTAATGCTAATTCAGTGCAAGAATGGGTAAGATGAAAGATTTAGGTAACTAAACATGGAATGATATTCAATATCAGATTCAACTATGCGTATCTCAGAAATTGCAACCTTGCTACAGTTTTCAGGTACAATTGTCTCAGTTGTATAAAGTTCGGTGATATAACCAAACAACATCCAGGAAACAGCTTACTGCTGACAGAAGCCATCTTATGCTGTGCAACTGAGTAGTTTGCCTAAGTTTAAGGATCATACAAATAGAGTTTTTTTTTGGCTGATGCTGTATAAGCTTGTTTCCTCACATTATTTGCTGCTAATGATAAGTCACATTATGCATTACAACTTGAAATGAGCATGCGAGGCAAATAAAAAAAAAAAAAGGGCGGGGGATATATTTTTGGCAGACTTCTTCTTGCTTTCCTGGTTGAGAAACCACCGTTTTGAAAGGTTAAAGTAATCTAAACAATGAAATATCTTTTCATTTTCTAAGCAACACAAAAAGAAAGATAGATTAAGAATGAATAATTACTGACCAGATGTAAGAAAATTTGATTTATATCAAAGAGTAACTATCTATGTCAATATGAAATACTGACATACTAACTTAGATGAAATAGAAAAAAAAAAATAAATAAATAAAAGATACATCAGTTGCACTTAATATTTTTATTATTTAGTTTTATGGACAATGCAGATTAGCTTTGCTTCCTTTGTTACTTTACCTATACTTTTCCTCTGTCACTTTGCACGGTAACGTTACTCCGCATTTCTCCTGCCAACTAACTCCCCCCATAAGCTAAGTTTATTTATGTTGTACATTGGATAAACTATGCTTCACAAAAATTAAACTAGCTAGACAGACACAGAAATTTAAGGAAATTTCCTTAACTTCAAGGACAATCTTACCATTTAGTAATACCAAGTTTTAAAAATAAATGAACATATACTGTGATTTTTAGAAAGTTTGATTAAGCGAGATCAGTTAACATCAATATTTCACTAATGTTATCAAAATAACCTGGGAAATTCTAGGGAGATGGAAGAAGTGCACTGCACCCAGCCTGAAACTTGCAATGATAGCATAGAGTTCAATTTAAGATTTTAAAAGACTCAGAGATAAAGCATATATTAACCTTGTAGTGAAACACTCCATGTTGGTTAGAAATTATACCTAATCTTGTTTCTAACTTTTCACACATTCCTATCTGCTAAAAGAATTATAACATACAGGAACGTGTATACTTCAAGAATTGCAATTTAAATATTTCTTGTTTTGAAAAGGCAATATTTACATTTATATCTAATAATCTTGTTATTGTAATGTTACCAAATGTTCTATTGTTTTATTTATTATAAAAAAATCCTTCCAACAGTAATTGCCAACCCTGTGTACTTATTTGTCTCTCATCCCTGCAAACCTTACAGCTGGATTTGAAAATCATAATCTTTATAAATAAAAAATACAGATCTGCTACTGAAAATTACCAAAACAATAAGAATGTAATCACTAAAATAAGTTAGAACACTATACTCTTTTTTAGAAACAAACTAATTAAATTTTTTTATTTAGAAATTTTTACAGAGATGTATGTTATTTCTTTTAACACTATATGGTAACAGTCCCACATGAAATTAAAAACAGATGAACAATAAGTACGTAAAAGTTTTCGCTTAATCTGAGAAAACTGTTTTTTCCTGATAAGGGACCAATAATGAATTATATCCTAATGTGTGTATGTTATTCACATTCATATATAAATATTATATGTAAATGTTGTTTGAAAGATATTAACAATCAGCAATTAAACAAACTATAAAATCATGGTATATTTCAAAATACACCAAAATTATGGTACAATACAGGCATGTACAAATATCTAGACATAATTAAATAAACTGTACAGAAACAACTTGTATATATATATATATATATGTATAAAATACATGTACATGCACTGTGTAATACATGTATTGTGTATACACATGCACAGAAAAGTAAATTGTTACATTCATTCTAAGACTATATTTGTACAACATTACAAATACGTTAAACTTATATAACAGTTCATATTTTCTACACATATAATGGAAGTAAATTTCAGAAATGTTCCTCAGAAACAATATACAAGTATATACATATCACTTTAGGCAGTTGTAATATCTTTACAACTATACCTTTTTTCTTCCTTTTTCAGGGGGAGGAGAGATTTCACTGTTTTAACCCTTTGCAATATACTACTACAAGTTTTTAAACAAATTTGCATATTAATGTGCTGTTTCAACAAAGTACATAGTTTACAACTGTTTTTAAGTATAATAACCAAAGGTCTGGATTTTAAACATAAAATTTCAAACTGATTATTTATGTTAAAATATGAAGTAGGTTCCTACTTTTTTCTATGATGACAGTTACAATTTTCAACCTAAAAATTTAAAGTAAGCCTAATTATACAAATATTTTTAATACTGCCAATGATGCTAAGTGTGATTATAAGGGTTTTTTTTTTTTTTTTGGTTGATCATTGATCACAAAATATTACAACCATGGAAAAGACTTAAGTAGTAAATACCATGTAATACATTTTTATTTACATATCACATTGCAATCCCATGCAAAAATCAATTAAAAAGAGATGTATATGAATTATAACTGTAGTGGCATAATATGAAATTTTATGCAATTGGTTGATTGATAGTACTATGAGTATATTCAAATAATTGTTCTTAAGTTGAAATTTTAAAGCATCACATAAACCCTGCAAAAATAAATATTTCATATTAGCAAAATATTTTCTTTTAAAATCTTAAATCTTTCATTTAGAATTATATTTAAATGTATTTTTCCATTCAAAGAAAAGCAATTTTTTTTTTTTTTCTTTTTGAGAACATTATGCCAAAGAAGAGCAGATACCTAGTCTTTAAAAAGGGCACCAAACAAATAATTCATAGATTCATAAACAAGGTATTTCAAATTATGCATGTGATGATTTGCAAACAAACAGCATGCCATGATATATGTTATGAGGTACACATTTAGAGTTACAAATTTTTCAATGTAATGAAAGTGATGGATGTAGCCTCAATTTTAAATCACACTTTCATGGTAAAGCTTCTGTTCATAAAAGTAGCTTTATGGGACTGTTGAATTATTATATTAAAAAAAAAAAAAAAAAAGAAATGAAGACTAAATTTTGAAATTTCATCACAAGATTTGTAAGTATAGTAAGTTATAAATCTTATGATAAAAATTTCAAAAATTGGCTACTTAATTATTTGATAAAATATCAGTTTTGTGAGCAATAATTCATGCTGAGCACAAATGGATCTAAATACAGTCAAACTCAGTTAAAGCTACAGGAATTTTGCTAGCAGGGATAAGTAGGTGATTATCCCCTTGGGTTGAGCACACAGAATTCTGATGGGATCCTTCCACTTGTTCAGATTACGAACCTAAGGGGGCATAAATTCAAATTAAGAAAAGACAGAGGTAGAATAGATGTGCGGAAATTTGCCTTTAGCCAGCGGGTGGTTAATTGCTGGAACAAACTTCTATCTATCGTTGTGGAAGTTGATAGGTTGAATAAATTTAAGGAGGAACTGGACAGGCATTTGGAGGGAATGGTGTGATTTTTTTTTTTTGGCTGATGCTGCATAAGCTCATACAAGTGCTTTCTTGCATGACATGCCACTACTATTACTAAAAGGGGATAATCACCTACTTAACCCTTCCCTTGCATAAGGGGACCACACCTTGAGTACTGCATACAGGTTTGGAGGTTTCATTTTAGGAAGGATGTAAGCTACTGGAATGAGTACACAGAAGGGCAACGAGATTAGTGAGGGGACAAAGGGTTGCTCGTACCAAAAATGACTTCAAGTTCTGCAAATTGCAGGGTCTGGAGACTAGGCACCTGTGAGGTGATCTGATTGAGGTGTATAAGGCCTTGAATGGTTTGAGCAAGCTCAATGCTGATGGGATTCTTCCTCTTGCTCAGATTCAAACTGAGGAAAGACAGTTGTAGAACAAATGTGCAGAAATTTGCCTTTAGCCAGCGGGTGGTTAATTGCTGGAACAAAACTTCCATTGGTCATTGTAGAGGTTGACAGCTCAAATAAATTCAAGGAAGAACTGGACAAACTTTTGGAACAAATGGATAGGTGAAATGGAAAAGGTTTTTTTTTTTTTTTTTTTTTTTGGCCGATGCTATATAAGCTGGCTTTCTTGCATCACGTGCCTATGCTAATGCTAAAGCATTACTGAGGGGACCATGATATTCTGGTTTTATAACTGAGTGACATTGTATCTGTTAATCCCAACATTTTATGTTTCTATCAAAGAGTTTATTTTTCGCTCAATGGAGTATTCACATTATAATGCCATCCTGTTCTTATTGAAGAAAAATACACCAGGAAAACAGTCAATTAAAGAAAACTGTAATGAAAATTTACGGCAAATTAGAGAATATACTGAGAAGCGAGTTGATTGAATTGTTGAATTAATGGCCAGATTTACCTGCATCTTAACAGCTTTAGTGTATAGAGTGAAGAAAGAACTAAGACCAAAGGTGAACTAAGAAACTACCAAAACAACTTGGCACTACCAATTGGTAACAAGGTGCTGTATTATGATTTTGAAAAATAGCGATAGTGATAGAAAAGTCCAAGACTACTTTTTTAAATTAATGTCATACCATAAATTACTTGATGAGGATGATGAATTACCTATGTTATTGTGAGCAACAGTGAATCAGTTACTGTACAGTATACAAATACTTTTCATGCTTGGGGGAAATACTGTATCTGAGAAATGCTACATATAGATTACTATCCATAATACAACACCAATGGACACTGATTGAATAATTACAGATTCTGAAATGTATACTGCTGATCAAGTCACTGGAAAGTTTGAAATATCGTAATCAAATTTATATAGAGGCATGCAATTTTGAAATAACACTGTAACTAAACAAAATGGCACAATTTATGGAGACTTCTTTTAACTGAATTAACCATGATACTATAGCTGAACTTTTATTATTTACAAGGTCACAGTAGCAGAGTTTGGCTGTATCACACTTCTGCAGACAAAAAGGGAACAAAGCGGCTAGATGGAAAAGTTTTTTTTTTTAAAGTGGACTTGGTGCATCATGGCTTAAAATTACCAATGTGCCTTAAAACATCAACTCAATCAATCAAATTTGAAATGTTTATCACTAAGAGTAAATGAGTGTCATCAGGTAACTATGAAACTACACATTGCAGATTACAAATGATTAACATGAGAAAATTTGCTGCATCAATTATCAATAATCTTTTATAATCATAAAATGTGTAATACCCACAGTTATAAATATGGGAGAATATGATCTTTTAGTGAAAATTTAAGTTTATTTTATAAATAAGACAGGAACTGATATTTTCAATGGAGAAGTCAGGTTAAAAATGGGAAAATGAATGAATGGTAACTAAGATAAATGCTTATGCTACTGGACAGTCTGTTGTGATCTCAAATTCCTTGAATCTGTTAAGTTCAAACTGTGCTTGCTCCAAAGCAACTAAAGCTATGAGGCAGTATATTGTGCCTGTAAATTGCAAGTATTTGCTAGTTTTACTGGTTTAAGAACCAATTTCATTTCTGGGGAAAAGGATGCAACCCTTGTTCAAGACTAACTTAGCCACAATTTGAAAAAAAAGCCCATAAAAATTCCTTCCATTTTGGTAAAATTAAAACTTCATCCTTTATCACACAGTGTGGAAGGCCATGCAACTGTTATCACTGTGCTACCCATAAGGGAATGATTGGTTGAAGAGCTCTTTCTATCACTTACCATGAATTTCTTTGGAAGTGATTTAGTCACAAGCTGCTATACTTTCTGTAGTCACTTCTTTTTGTGTATACATAAAGTAATCCAACCAAATCTTATTACTCAATAAAAGGTTGGGTTGGTTACTTGAAAAAAATAATATAATTTGGAGGTTAGATAAAGTAACTAAGATTATGTTACCAAATTGAAAGATTATATTAAGATTAACAAAAATTATATTTGATCTCGCCTTATTCACACAATATCAAGTTATATGAAATATATTAATATTTTGTTATTATAAAAGATCTGGTAATATGATATATGATTTATCCTGATCACACAACAATAATTGTTGTAACTGCAATCACACCTTTAATTGATAAAATTCATGAAAGGTGACAAAACAATGCTACTTCAACAACTCAGATTCATGTGACAATGCTGCTAATTGCTCTCAATAACATAAGAGACCATCTTACTATACATCTGACAAAAGCTAATAAGGAGACGTCCATATGACCTTACTCAAAAGTCTTTTCTCAAATTTAAAAAATTCTGATTTTGTTAACATCTAGTAGTTATCTGAAAGGGCATTGGCAGCAATAAAGAAAATGATAAATTTTGAAAATATTTTTGTGCTCATGGAGGGGGAGGGGGAAATCAAGAATATTTAAAATTTTCAATTTCAGCTATGAGTTTCCTAATCCCACTTCTCTCCTCCACTATATCTCTCACCTCTCCCATAAGAGAATATATGAATGACCCACCTAGAATACAAAAACTTTGCATACTAACAGTTTTGGCTGAACTATTATTTGGGTGTGGGGAATTAATATAGCAAAGCTGAAAATTGTATCATGCAGTCCATAGCCATGTATGAAAACTGGTAAGTAAAATACAATTCACATATCATATGAATACTTGTTTCATATACGTTCCTGCCATACATACTGTATAATTAATTAAAATTATACAAATATATAATTTATTATTTAAATTTTAAAGTTAATTGAAATCATCGGTAGAAAAAAGATACACCATTACATCATAAACTGACAGTTCACATATCTACAAAGTGCAATTTTGTTGTCTTCAAAGCATGGAATGACACACACATTTCTAAAATGTATATATTATTCATAATAGTTATTTATGGACACAGTCCAAATTTCAATCTCCCAAGAGAAAATTTAAAAAAAAAAAGGAGATATCTCAAAAAAAAGAAAAAAAAAAAAAAATTTGGACCAAAAGATAGATGCTTAATAATTGCAGAATGGCATCATGAAATACTGCCTTCATACCAGAAACCGAATATTATCAATGTTGTGAAGGTGCATGATAATAACTGCTGGAAAATGCACAGCAAAACAATATAAAGCTTTTTTTTTTTGTTTGTTTTTAGCTGTTTCACCCTCAAATAACTTGAAAGTTATTAACATTTAGCACTTAGACATTATTAACTTGAGTGTATATAATTCTTTTAGCATTATCTTTTAATAAAAAATGCTCATTCTGGACTTATTTTTAATAAATAAACTTAAATTTCATTCAAACTGGCACATTTTTACAAGATTAAAAAAGAAAATATTTAGTTGAGCTTCTAAAAAAATCTTTAACAGCACTTCTGTAAAAATTTTATAAAATTTGGCAAAGAAAAGCAAACTGAGATATTCCATGATAAAGCTTCCATCACTCGTGCCCTCAATCTTGAAAGACACTCACACACCATCTGAGTGATACCTCTTTTTGCTTTAATTACAAAAAATTAATTTTTATTAATTTTTACTGAACTGAAAGTGCTGTTCTATTAATTATGATTTTCTAAACCCAATTAAAAAATATCAAACATATATGAACAAGAGAAACTACTAAAAGTTTTTTTACATGTTTTAGAATTTTCAAGGCCATTGATCCCCATGCATAGCCAGCGAAATAAAAGCTCTGTGATGAGATTGACACCTGTCAGTGGCATTTCACAGATGTCAAATGGAAATGGGAGTTACCTAGAAGAAAGGCAGACACTTCTGCTCATCTGGCATATTAAACGCCAAACAAAAATTTAATGTCTCACGATTCACAGTATACAGAAATAAAAATGAATATACTGAATAGCTGGTTAAGAATACTGGTGGGTAAAGGTGACTAATTTAAAGAAATAACAGAAAAACTTTAAAAGTGGTGCCCGTCACATGTCATGTTAAGCAATGGAAGATTAAAGAACATAAAAACACAATTTTATTACAGTTTATTATAAAGTTTGCCTGAACCAAAGTATAATACACTGGAATGACTGCAAACAGGATGTTAAAACAAATAAAAAAATTAATTAAAATCATTAGTAGAAAAAAGATATACAGGAACATAATAAACTCATATTTTACATACCTACAAAGTGCAATTTTGTTGTCTTCAAAGTGTGGCAAATGGCAGAAACACACACATCACTAAAATGTATATATTAAAATACACAAAATGGCAAAGACAAAAAAACCTATGCAAAATTCAAATGAAAAATATTACAGTAAGGATGGATCTTCTGAGAGAGAGAGAGAAGCATGTATCATCAAGTTGTTGAGCAAAAATAAAACTACTAGTGAGGGTGAGGTAATAAAATTTTGTTAGTGAAAAACACATGTACATGCATGTGGGTCTAGAATAGTTATGGTGGTGGTGGTGTTAGCAGCAAAACAGCAAAGCCATAAAAGATTTTTTTTTTTTTTTTTGATTTGGTAGTTGTTGGCGCATCGGCTTTTGTGGCCATATTGCACCTCCCAAGGTTTTTTGCAGTACTTTGATCCAAGCCCGAGGCGGGAATCGAACCCGCGACCTTTGGGTTGCCGGGCAGGTACTTTACCCACTCGGCTGGCCCGGTCGGCACCATAAAAGAAGACTAGATCTCATACAAGACTAGACCTGCTAGATTGTGTGAAGACAAGATCTCATAAATAAATGAAACAACTTGAAGTGAAGTTTAATTAGGAATAAATAACAGATTGTGAGTAGAGACAATATAGGAATTTGGAAAGTTGGAATGGCCTTCTAGAATGAGTTAGTCTATGATTGTGAATGTACCACTTTAGTACCACTGTTTTTATTAATGGTTAAGTTAGGTAAGGACCTAATAACAAATGCTTCCTTGTATTATATCCTTAGTTTTTGCAAGTCTGTAGCAAATAACGATCTTCTCCCCATGATCAGGCTGGGTCAACTGATGTACTAACTTGTGTTTCAGATTGTCATAGTACAGCCTTCTATTGCTCTGGGCAATACAGATTACATTTCATTGGTATTTAGAACTATAAATGGGGATCTTGACCATGTCTACAGAGTCAGAATGGTGTCCAGTTAAGTGACAGAGCCTATGGAACCTGTAAAGAATGTCTTCACACCATAGGTCTAGCACATCTGGAAATACTGTCACCAGGACACCTGAGGAGTATGAAATGTGTGGGGGTGATCACTGAGCCTGTGACGGAGGTAGAAGTTTAGGAGGATTCATATATAACTTTCATAGCATATATTTAATAAATAAAAGCAACTCAGTTATACCTACCACCACCAAAAACTATGTAATTAGAAAAAACTTCCCTGCTGCTTGTATGCCACAGGAATGTTTGATGTTTGTTAAATTACATTAAGCTTCACACATGATTGGCTGGTTTTTATACTGATTGACAACTATCATCAATCAAAGTGTATTTTTCTGCATAAAGTTCATAATGGATGTTATTCTTTTAAAGAATAGCAACCCACTTTAATGAAACTGTTTTATTCAATTACCATTGGCATATTCCATTATGGTTGTTGTACTGTTACATTAGTTTGGGGAAATTAACAAAAGTAATAAATGGGAATAAGATAAAGATCATATTTCTAATTATCAATTAAAAGAAGGTTTAATGTCAGAATAATAAAAAAAAACAGGAGCCACTGGTCATAATTTGCCATGCAGTCTTGTAATGGAGCAGAGATGGTTTTTTAACATCAGCAATTTGATAAAATTACTGATGTCAAAAAATCAAAATGATAAAATTGCACATTCATACATTAACAAATTCTATTAACTTCTGATAATTTACCTAACATAATGAAATTATTTGTATATGGTTATGTTAAAGAAGCTGACTAAAGTATTAATATGAATAAGATTTTCTCACTGACAACAGAGGCGCCTCCGTAGCCAGGTGGGCAGGAGCAGCAGTGCGTAGCACATGCTTCTTGATTAGACCGGGGTTCAAGTCTGTGACCACCGAATACGGAAAGGTCAGGGAATGACCACCGCATATCCCCGGAGCAATATGGCCTTAGTTGCTAATGCTCCTAAAAAAAAAACCAAATAAAAAATCACTGACAACAGAGTTTTGGAAAGCTTCCTTATAAGGTTATATACACTGTGCTTACTTGGTGGCCATACAGTGGGACACCACACTTGACATTACTTGGTAATTTTGACTAAAACCGAAACACAGCATATAAGAACACAAGTAAAGGATTTTAAATTCCTTTACATGATTATCCTTTATTCCTATATGAATGGAATCCCTTGAATGGTTGATTAAACTTACAAGCATTATAACAAGAAAATGATCATTCCACATCAGGAAAGTTACAATACCACAAAGTGAATGTAACTCACACACAGCAAACATTTGCTTACACAACATACGAGAGTTGCTTTGTAGTGTTACACACCACATATAGCAAAATCTATTTGTTAGTCAGGATAGGTAGTAACCACTGAAAGATATACAATACAATTTCATTGGCAGTAGCAGCTGTCCATCAATGTAAAAACTCAGCCATCATGCTTTGGGGAAGTTTTTTCTGCTAACAAAATGTTTAGCAGTGGTAGATGTGACCATGTTGCTGAAATAAACTGTAGAGTGAATGTATACGTACATGCAATCTGCACTGGGAATGTTACTTGTGAATCAAAACACAAGATGGTCAAAAATATATATTATATAAATATGTGTACAGTATAAATGGGAATTTGGGCCCTAAATTCCAAGTTCCTCTGTAGTTTTCACTACAGACAAACTTGGTAATTTTATTAATTCAATTAATAAACTAGAAACTAAAGACATGGTTAGCAGATAGAACAGTGCCAATAATGGTTAAATATATATTTAAGGGCTATTATTTCATAAGCATTTTT
Organism: Mastigoproctus giganteus; assembly: GCF_048544385.1. NCBI lineage: Eukaryota > Metazoa > Arthropoda > Arachnida > Uropygi > Thelyphonidae > Mastigoproctus > Mastigoproctus giganteus. Next base: position 94,886,073 of record NC_143583.1, on the reverse strand, counting down.
TTGTGTTGCTCTTATTTACCTGTGCCTTCACTTTCTAGTTTTATTTCAAGGAGTATGGTAATTTAGGCTCAAAAAGTCCACGTTATTCTTATAAATAAATGCATATTCTTTGTCATCTTGCATAAGTTTCACAAGTAATTTTCCTTAATACAGGCTGAATGCACAGAATCTTAATAGTTTGGGGGTGTTCTGCTATTTTGGAAATAATTCTCCAATACAGCATTTTTAGATACTTGTTATTAAAAAAGGTGCATGCCTTTGAGAAGATTAGTTTGACTTCAGGACCTCTGCAAATCATATAAAATGTGTGATGATTTCTCCCTGGTGTGAGTGTGTATGTGGATAGTTTAATGTCAAGGAATCAAAAAGGGCCATCAGCTTCCATTTTTACCTAGATTATTTATAAACTATTCAATGTGGAAACATTTCAGATGTGGCTCCAAACACAGTCCAAAAATGAACATTAACTATAAATTTGGATGTACAGAATAACAACCCACCTACCCACCAGCCTAAACTATCATACAGACATGAAATTAATATCCTCATAACCTCAAACTACAACTAAGACAGCTTCTAATTTTCACCAGTTTATTAATAATATTTGCCCCACTATAAAATTCAAAGTAGATAAGGATGTTAATAGCTATTTATAATTTCGTGTCATTCCAGGATACAAAAGTTTCTTTAACAACCAACTGACAGGGTAGATTATTACAGCTTGCTTCTACTCTCAATTCATCACACACTCTCTCTCTCTCTCTCTCTCTCTCTCTCTCTAACTCTTCTACAGCTTCAGAGTTCTTTTCGCACATTATTATCCTTTATACCAGGGATTCTAATAACATTACTTCCAGAGTTGATTACTCATGTGGTGTAAACATGTTCTTTACAGCTAGCAAAAAGCTTTGTCGATTAACTTAATGGTTGTCAACTAGGACTACTTAAGTGAAACATATAAGGCTTTAAAATGGTTAAGTAAACTAAATTATGATGGCATCTTTACCTTTCTCAGATGAAACACACAAGAGGGTATAAATTTAAATTGGTAAAGGATGATTGCAGAACAGATGTGCAGAAATTCATATTTGGTTAAAGAGTAGTAGTGGCATGTGATGCAAGAAAGCAAGTGTATGAGCTTATGCAGCATCAACCAAAAAAAAAAAAATCACACCATTCCCTCCAAATGCTTGTCTAGTTCCTCCTTAAATTTATTTAACCTATCAACTTCCACGACAGATGGAAGTTTGTTCCAGCAATTAACCACCCACTGGCTAAAGGCAAATTCCGCACATCTATTCTACATCTGTCTTTTCTTAATTTGAATTTATGCCCCCTTAGGTTCGTAATCTGAACAAGTAAAAGGATCCCATCAGAATTCAGCATGCTCAACCCATTCAAGGCCTTATACACCTCAATCAGATCACCGCGCAGGTGCCTAGTCTCCAGCCACTGCAATTTGCAGAACTTAAGCCTCTCTTAGTAAGAGGATCCCTTCATTCTCCTCACCAATCTTGTTGCCCTTCTCTGTACACACTCAAGCAAATCTACATCCTTCCTAAAATGAGGCCTCCAGACCTGTATGCAGTACTCAAGGCATGGCCTGACCATTGCCTTATACAGAGGGACAATCACCTCCTTTTCCCTGCTAGTAATCAGTTGTTGAAATAAATTTCCATCTAATGTTGTGGAGGAGGGTAGATTGAACATATTTAAAGAAGAATTGGACAAATTATTGTAAGGAATAAGGAAATTTTTTTTTTTTTTTTTTTTGTTGGCACTGTATAAGCTTTGCTTTCTTGCATCATGATGTGTGGTGATACACAGAAAAAATGATATTCCTAATGTGTAGAGATACACAGAAAAAATGTTGATTGAAATTTTTTTTTAAAATTAACTTTAATTTATTTTTATGTAGTAACTATACCTTACCGTTTTTTTTTTTTTTTTAATTAAACATTACACTTTTTATTACATATTGCAAATGGTTACAATACAGCAAAGGAGAAAATATAATGGGGTACATCGGTTGAATCTTTGAGGAAACAGGGAAGAGGAGGATACATGTTAAAAAATATCCTTGAGTTAATAGTCATCTTAACACATAGTCAGTGACTGTTTATGGTCTGAAAAGGCAATGCAGTAAGATCTGTGTTGGTTAGAGAGAAGAAAGACTATTCCAACCTTTGAAGGAACATTGGGGTAATCTAAAGGACACAAGAGTAGATACTTAACACAACACAACAAGATTGGGAAGAACTATAAAGTATTTAAGGGCAAAGGCCTCCTGCTACGAGGTAGAATGACTAATATGTAGGTTAGTGCAAATGCATCATTTTAACACAGCTATCTACCAAAATAGTTAAATTTATTAATTAAATTGGCATCGTTTTGATTATATCTCATATTGTCACTGCCTTCACAACGAGCTGCCATGGTATTGTACTACCTCGAATAAATAACATTTCACCAGTGGAGAAGACTATTGTTATTTATTCTCAGTGGATACTACTACTCAGATGGCACCGTTTCAAAGCTTGTTGGCTTCTCTTCAGTGGGTGGGCAGGTACCCTGGTGTTGCAAATAGTGACAACCCAGTTATGAAGTATAACTTCACAATATGAGAGATGCCTGATGGTGCATTCTCATCATATTGTGAAGTTATACTTCATAACACTTCAACACTGGTGAAGTTTTATTTATTCGAGGTAGTACAATACCATGGAAACTCGTTGTGAAGGCAGTGACAATATGAGATATAACCAAAACGATGCCAATTTAATTAATAAATTTAACTACTTTGGTAGATAGCTATGTTAAAATAATGCATTTGCACTAACCTACAGATTGGGAAGAACATAACTCTCAGTTTCCAGACACTAAACAATCATGAACACTAATGTTTTTATCTACTCCAATTAACACTTTTTAATGATTAACATGATTAGTACTCACTATCATTAACGAATGTTAATGATAGTGGGTGTTAATCATGTAACCATTCAAAAAAACCATTCCACACAATTCCATAAATTCCTGCCCCACTACTGTCTCTAACTACAATCCATTATTTGCTCATAGTTAAACTTTGCTCCATTTTTCTATAATGGCCAATTTTCCATGTGATCTTGCTTAGTTTAATGGCATCTACTCATTTAGTTACCAATGCTATGTGCTACATACCCATGTATATGTGCTTCTAATGGAATATTACATTACCATTTGGTGGCAGTTATATTTTTGCTATGATAACATGATTCTTATTTCATATTTATTGCAGTATTTTTCATTTCAATTTTATATATATTTTTATACAATACCACTGTTGTTTTTTTTAATCATTTATGACCTAGTGCTGTGTGTATTTTTGCTATTTGTATGTCAATTCCTGATCTGAAGACAATGAAAGGGCACTTTTGTTAGATACATAAGTTTATTATGAGCTACAGCAGAGAGAAAAACAACAGGTGGCCTGATATGGGGGGAAGCCATATGGTTAACCTTGAGACACCTGTTGTTCTTTTTTCCCTGCTTTGGTAATCTTTTTGCATGGTAATTCCAGTGCAGTTCCTTACCTTATGTTAAACTATATTTTCAGCAATGTGGAGTTGCACATTTCCATTCTCATTACTATTTCTTTCCTGCATGATGACAGTGTATTAGTTTTTTGCCTTCCATATTTTCTCCTTTTCATTACCACATATGAATGGGAAAAGTTTTTGTGAAAAATAGTCATAATATTCATAAAAATGGATTTGAATCTAGAAAAATAGAAGTTCTATATGAAAAAATAACTTATCTTAAAAAATTCTCTCTCTCTTTCTCTGTATGTGTATATGTGAACATGGACTCTCAATTATAAAAAAAAAAAGAACTGAATATTTTTCAGGTATTTTCTAAAAAAAATTAAAGTTTTTAAAAATGTCTCTTTAAAAATCATTTTTCTTTCCATAAAATATGTACAAATCACTTTTCAGCACATGCTGCATGTACACACATCTATGAATTCTATCAAAAATAAAAAACAACTAAAATGATGAAACATTTCTATACAAAAAAAATTCTGTAGAATGTTAAATGCAAACAAGTGCAATGTCTTTAAATAAAAATTAATAAAAATCAACAGGTTGCTCCCCCTGCCCTCTCCACTTGTCCTTTGCTTTTGGAAGGGCTAAGAACCATATGTTTAGGATTCCTTTTCACTGTGGAAATATTCTTCTGAGAAGTGTCCAAATCACTTCCTTCTGTGTCAGAAGTTGGAGTACTTCTAGATAAGTCATTTCGAATTATTTCAAGTCCCCCATTGTCAATCTGATGAACAGAGTCATTTGTAACTAAACTATTAACAACAGTTTCTTTGTAAGCAGAACTGAAAGTAGCATAATTATACAAATTATTTGTTTCACACTCTTCTACATCATCCAACAGTATCCCAAACAAATCTGAAATACCAGAGGACTGGTCTGCCTTATTAGACAAAGGTATATCAACTGGCAAACTATCTATTTTAGATTTTTTCCCATCAGTTATCTCATGCAGTGTATTTTCTTCCATACTGTTCAAAAAATTAGAAAAGACTTTCAGAGATGGGGAAAAGAGACCCTGATTTTGACTTGGACATGTTACTTCTGTGAATGATCCTCCATCACCCTGGTCTCGAATACCACAAACTGCAGGACATTCTTGGCCATCTGTACCATCAGAAGTATCGTCATGTCGAAGGATGTTACCTGGTGCATTGTTACGATCCCTATGATGATGACTACGAGGAAGAATGTTAATATGTTTAGGAGGAAGGGGTGGCTTGGGTCTTGTAAGAGGCTTCTTTGGCATAACACATGGATGTGAAATGCACTGAGACTGATGCAAATTTGAAGCATCTTGTCTTTCATGTTCAAGAAGACTATGGCCATTATCTGCAGCTAAAATCTTTGAGAGTGATGGTGCCAAACCTAATCCCATATTTCTATCATGATAGACATCAGATATTGGAGGATCTTGGCTAAGATGTCGTAGTTGTGTATTTAGTACATGGTCTCCACCATAGTTTCTATGAGATAAATCACCTAATGAGTGCATAGAGTATAACACCGAATCCTGGCTTGTGGAATTTAATGTAGGTGGTATGCAAACTTCCAAAATGTCTGCCATTTCCTGTTGCCTGTCACTGAGAGATGGTGTAAATATAGGCTGCTCAACATTACGTATTGTATTTCCAGTTAAAGAGTCATTTAGTGATGTGTCATTATTATGAACTTGTGCTTTAGTTTCTACTACATTTAATCCAGTTGTCCGACCTTTTTGAAAATATCTTTGCGATTCAGTCCATGAAGTAACTCTTTCATCCACATTGCTAAAATTTCCACTATTTAGATTAGAAAACCTAGATACAGAATTTTTAGATGTAAATGCACTCTTTAATGGTAACAGTGGCAAATCAAAATTAGGTCTTTGAAGAGAAAATTCATTGCGATCTGAATCACTACTCTGACTCTCAAATCCTGAACTTGTCAATGAGACAGCTGCTGTTGCTGCAGTAGGTATAATTTTATTTTGAGTACCAGGATTTGATGATGTACCAGAAATGCCAATTTTCCTTCCTCCAAAATTCTCATGTGCCGATCCTTCGGGCCCATTTTTGTCTCGATCCCGAGGAGGATTCTGACGTCGAACAGTTGACTGTCCAGTATCCCAGTCTGTGGCTGAACTAGCTGAGGATGAACTATCAGGGCGCCTTGCATTACCATCACTGGTAGGACTTTCACTAGTATACATGGATCGAATTTTGCTTTGGTGGGACAGAGCTAGAGCTAAACATGGACTAGGCTGTGGTGACCTCTTTTGACTTTGTGAACCAGAATACAATTTTGCAACAGAATCCACAGGACTAGGAGTAAAGGTGTCACTGTCTCTTCCTTTCTGATCACTGCTCATAGTAGCTGTACGGCCATCAGGTTCCCCACGAGTTCTTGCATATGTACTGAAGGCACCAGTTCCACTTCGTCCAAGTATTAGACTGCCAGTCATAGGACGCCAAGAAGGATATGAAAGTGTAGGAGTGGAAGGTGGAGGGGTTGTTGCTCTGGATTCACTGGGAACAGATTCCAAACTCTCTAAAGAACTAGAATCTTCAAATGTTAGATTTTTAGGAGCCTCTTGCGTATCTGTAAAGATATTAAAGAAATCAACGTATTAGAAGGATATCAATTAAACAGAAAATTTTGTAGCACATACTCTAATTCTAAAATGAATTCTGTAATAGATAGAATCTTATTTGTAACTGAATAAACATATGACAATGCTATTCCAGCAACATACCACCAAACAGTATTCTGCCTAGCCACATTCTTTCTTAGACACTATTGCTGCTCTTTTTGTTCCAAATCAGTGTACTTTACAATACAGGGAGCCACTCTGAATCTGCCACCTAACAACTAATCGGATCATGTGATTTGTTAATGATACCCTCAATCTGGTTGAACCAGCTCCAAGTTCCATTCTGAACTTTACCGAAAAAAACTTATGGGACAATCTGGAGAAAATGGAATTGGCTTTAAAGCCATTTTGTTTCTTGATAACTTACTGCTTACATCATCTGCTGTTCTTGTGAGTATCACATGGGCAGCCGATGATGATCTGTATAATGTGTTTAGTGCTTCTCAAATGAAAATTTGACAAATCTCTGTAAAAGAGTTTGCTTTGTTTTGAAGTGGCTGTAAGTATTTTATTTTATATCTTGCAATTCTGTGATGTTAGAGAGAAAATTTATAGGGCTAAATTTTGGCTTATACTAGTTTGAGAAAGAATAAACAATACTTTTGAACACAGTAAAACTTTTACTTCAAAATCAAGAGAAGATATTACTAATTATTGATGTTGAGGATGTTGTTATTTGATTTTAGGAGCATTAGCAACTAAGGCCATATTGCTCTGGGGATATGGGGTGGTCATTCCCTGACCTTTCTGCATCCTCCGTATTTGGTGGTCACAGGCTCGAAACCCCAGTCTAATCAAGAAGTGTGTGTTATGCACTGCTGCTCCTGCCCACCTGGCTACGGAGACGCCCTCTAACGGTGAGGAACAATCTGACTATTTAAATATAGATCAAACTGATCTCTGTGAAGAACTGCATCATTAGACTGATAAAGAATGGAATACTAAACTTTAGCTGATGCTTATGGGAAGAAAGTCATTTGATAATATTCTAACAGATCTTTGTTTCTCTCAGCCGACCGGGCTAGCCGGGTGGGTAAAGTGCCTACCTAACAACCCAAAGGTCGCGGGTTCGATTCCCGCCTCGGGCTTGGATCAAAGTACTGCAAAAACCTTGGGAGGTGCATTATGGCCACAGAAGCCTATGCGCCAACAACTACCATAAAAAAAAAACAAAAAAAAAACTGTCTCTCTCTCTCTCTCTCTCTCTTCAAATATATATATATATATATATATATATATATGAGTGCTTTTTTGGGACGGTACGGAGTACCGGCACCTTTATTAACAGCAACGTGTGACATTTGGATGCAGTGCACTTCGAAATTTGTAATAGTCCATAAATTTTTTTCACATGTTTACATACTATTCAAATAAGTTTAAAATAATTTAATTAAATTTGCATTTTTTACTGTCTATTTTTAAGATATTTTCTATATAAAACTGTATAACCAGTTTTAAAATTCTAAATTACTCAGTCGAGCTCCTGTTTAACGAAGTCCTTTTATAGCGAATTATTTTGAATTCCCTTTTGGAAGTTACATTTAAAATACAATAGTTTCCGTTGGGCGAAGAAAATTTTCATATAGCGAATGGATTAGGAGAGAATTAACTCGGTACGCACTGTTCGCATTTCTGATCTCCAGGCAATTTGTCCTACTGCGCGAATTAAGAGAGCTAAAGCATTCTGCAACTTAGTGGTACCTGGTAAAACCTATCCGACCACCTGTCCCACACATGGAGGAGTTGTGTTAGTCAAGAGTGAGCAGATCAAGGTGTATTCCCAATGGGCTCTCGCCCACCTTCTACTGCAGTGGTGTCCAACATTTTCCCATACAGGGGCCATATTCAAAAAAATTCAAAGTTAGATTTCTTTAGTGTGTTGTATTTTCCATATCTTGTTGCATGTAAAAGCAAAATTGAAAATATTTGAAACTTTTATTAAGTACAATACACAATTACATTTACTGAACAAAACATTTAATAAGAAAATTTTTTTGATAATTAACAAAATTTAAAATGCTGTTTTAGTTCACTTTCCTTTCCGGCCGTAGGTTGGACACCTCTGTAAATCAACTGTAAGTGCCCCGTTCGAGAATTAGAAAAGTGATTTTCTTTTACTCTGACAATAATTATCTGTTGTTTCGCGAAAGTGTGTTATCCACATTTTTCCTTATCTCTGTTTACATGGTCACAGTACCTGAATATCCAAATGATGCCGACATTTTGAACAGTTTCAAAAAAAAAAAAGAAAAGAAAAAAATTCAAATTTAAGAACTAGTGACAATACCGATGAAGAGAGAAGGAAAATGAGGACAACGAAGGTATTAACCCTTCTAAACATGAATTTTTGGCATTTGGTGAAAATGAAGTTAGAAAATTGTCAATTAGGTTACAATTAAATGAAAGAGATGCAATTCGTGGATACCCAATTGATAAGGTTTCAGAAGAATTGAAGCATTTGATGAATACTCTGAGTGCGATACCAATTTCATCGAGTGAATGTGAACGAGGATTTTCACAAATGAATCTGATTGCCAGCCCAACCAGTGCTTCGTTGATGACAAAAACAGTTTCTTCACTACTCTTTCTTAAAATTGTAGGCCCGCCGCTGACCCGCTTCGATCCAGCAAAATATGTTGATTGATGACTGCTTCGGAAACGTCATTCAGCAACCGAACAAAAAGAGGAAGAAAAGAAGTCGGTATAGGATAGGGGTCGGCAACCTGCGGCTCTTTAACTTTACAACTCACATGAATCACAATTTGAAATGGAGTTAGAGGACTTAAATATCAAGGACATGGAGTACAAGACTAAAATGCCTTAAAACTGAAATTGAGGATTTGGAGTGGCAAAAGGCTGCCCTTGCAATTCTACACAAATGGATGACGACAGATGACTTTAAAATGCAGACCAAACTGTGCTCGATGGGTGGAGTAGCTTACCGGACCCATATATAAATTTGAAAATATTTGCGTCTGGACTTCACTCAGTTTTTGGTTTGACGTATTTCTGTGAGAAAATATTTTTGAACATGAACTATATTAAAAATAAATCAAGAAACCGTCATCTGAACAATGTGAGCATGTTTAAAGCTCAGCATGTTTGACTCGCATGATGTTGAGAGACACTTGCTCAAGAAGTTCATCAGCAAAAGTCACATTAATGTGTACCTAATTGGACGTTTGTTATGTTTTTTCAGTATTAATATATAATATTTCAAAAAATATATATTTTTTAATAAACACCTTCCCACTCTATTCCACTTCTTAAAAAAACTCTCGCCCCCCCCGCACCTCAGCTTGAGCTAAGGTGTGGCTCTTCGGATTCTCTCTCTCTCTTTTTTTAATTAGATCAAAAATGGCTCTTCACTCAAAAAAGTTTGCCAACCACTGGCATAGGGTGTCAGATGAGAACTTAATAAAAATTTGGAATATTCTACAAAAACTTTATTATGAAATTATTTTTACTTACGTTATTATTTTTTACTTATTTTACTCACATTTCAATTAATACTTGAATAATAAATTTATGCTTAATAAACTGTGTGTTAATACACTTAATTTGTTGTTCTTATTCTAAAAACATTACTACTAAAGTAACAATATCAAGAGAAAAAAAAATTTTCAGGGTACTTTTCATATCCTTTTAATTTACAAATTTTCCTGATAGCAAAGAATGAGTACCGGCACCTATTTTTTTTTACAAAAAAAGCACTGTATATATATATATGTATATTTGAATAATGTTTGAAATAGCTGAAACTGAATCTTTCATAATTAAAAAAAAAAGCTAAAGCAATCAGAGGCAGCAAAAAGCATATTCCTCTACAATGATGATTGAAATATAAAAAATTAGAATGATAATTAAATAAAAATAATGCCAGTAGCATGGCAAGACAGAAGAGCGAAAATAGTCAAAATTAAATATAACGATCAAACCAACAGGGAGGGAAGAGAAGGGTAACAAGAATAAAAATATTGTAGCAGAAGTAGTATTGTAGTAAATTATCTCTCCAAGATAATTTTCTCAAGATAATTTTCTAAATTATCTTGGAGAGATAATTTAGAAAATCTAAATGCAAAAATAAAATAATAATCAATTAAATTTTGGATGTCAATTAAATAGAAATTTAACAGCACCCCCCCCCTCTGATGGACACCATCTTGGAGAGTTTCTGATACAATATTTTTACTCTTGTTACCCTTCTTTTCCCTCCATGTTGGTTTGATTGTTGTTTAATATTGACTATTTTTGCTCTTCTGTCTTGCCATGCTACTGGCATTATTTTTATTTAATTATCATTCTAATTTTTTTTATATTTCAAGCATCTTGTAGAGGAATATCTTTTTGCTGCCTCTGATGTTTGCTTTAGCTTTTTATTTTTTATTATGAAAGATTCAGTTTTCAACTATTTCAAACATTATTCAAATATATGTATATCGCATAACAGTAGTGGGCTGATTTGCTAACGCTACGCCCGTGCTGCCATCTACAGTTTATTATTCATCTATATAATCTGGTTAAGATTACTTTTTGTCAGTGGTGTGGCTTTGCATTGGAGTCCTTGTATCTGTCCTATTTTTAATTTTTGCTGCATTAGGACCACCATTATTCAAGTCCCCTGCATTGGCAGTTCTATATGAGGATTGGATGGTGGACTGATCTTTCGTTCAGTATTCAATATCAACATTCAATATCACAATATTGTGAGCGTCCATGGTAGGAAGCACATACACCCTATGTTTCAAGATGGCATGGAGCTTACTCATGGGCGCAACAATCTTAAATTCAGTGTTCTTAAATATTTAATAAATTGTCTATACCAATGCTCTATATACAGAACTTTAATAAAATGTTTATGATCCGCCCTGTCATTTGTTGTACCTGTCTGCAATTTATATTTTGCCTGTTGACTAATCTGCACAATGGTACCTAATGAATAACCCCTATTTAAAAATCTTTTTGTCAGTTCCGTAAGCTCATCCAATAAGGATTCTTGAGTAGAGCTGTATCTATATGCATTATGAAACTGATTAAAAATAATGCTCCTTTTATATGTGAAAGGATGGTAGCTCGAATGGTGCAAAAATTTCCCAGTATTTGTTGGCTTCCTATAAATTTAAAAAAATATATTTTCATTAACCCTGATTAAAGTAAAATTAAGAAAATTTATGGATTTGTGCTGCTTGATTTCATTTCTAGAGTGAACTTAAGTTGAGTATGAATGTTATTAAATGTATCCAGGACCTTTATTAGTAATTATTAAGATATCATCAAGATATATCTACCAGAGAACATTATATTTGGGAGACATGGCATTAAGTATACCTGCTCGACCTTATTCAGATAAATTTCAACAACCAATTTACTCAAGCTAAGCCCCATTGGTAACCTGAATATCTACTTGTATATTTTATCTTGGAAATTAATATAATTGGTTTGTAAAAGGAATTTAGTCAAAATATTTCATTACTGGGTAAATTTGACATTTTTAAACAAATTGTCTGATCGTGGATAAGGTCCCACATTGTGTCAATTCTACATGTACATTGGTGTACAAGGAAACAACATCTAAAGAGAATAATTCCTCATCTCCATTTAGCATTTTTTCTTTTAATTGGTTAAATAACATCTCCGAATTCTTTAGACTAAACTTTAATGTTAAAAGCAAAGTTTTAATAATGTTGCAAAGGTATGCATCGAGCAATGAAAAAGCTATTTCTGTAAGAAACAATAGGTTGGTCTAATAGGATATCCTATTTTATTTTAAAATAGAATATCCTATTTTAAACCCTTTCTGAAAAGAGTTTATACCGCATTAGTCCTAGCTTTAAGGGATTTTAAAATGGCCATCGAAATAGTCTTTTTTTTTCTGTACTCAGTTAACTTGCTATTAAATTGTTTAATTAAGCTGTCAAACACTGCTTTCTCTACAACCCAGTAGGTAGAACTATTGGATATAATATTACTAAGTTTGCCTATATAATCAATTTTATTTAAGACCACAACTGTATCACCCTTATTTGCTTTCTGTACAATAATATTGATGTTCTGTCGTAATTTTTGGAGACCAATGCTCTCTTCTTTTGATAACCTAGGTATATACGGGTCCCTATTCTGATTGATAATTCCATTGATCTGCTGTATAAACCCTTCCTTATTTTTAGTGTTCTTTAATCCAAATTCGAATTCAATAACTGTTTGCTTTTTAGGAAGATGTCTGGGAGGTAAATTATAATTGGGCCCCTTACTTAAAAGATTAATTTGTGGAATAGACAATTCATAAGAAGATAAATTGACCACACCATGGTTGGTAATATTCTCTTCTGTATGTGTTACACAAGATTCTGTTGTGTTATGTCGTGTTAGCCTCTCCGAAATTATACGCTGTAGACCCTCTACCCCTTCGCCTTGTCTTGTACTATTCCCCCTACACCATATTATCATTCGCGATTGAGTGTTGAGAGTTGTTTGTTTGTTATTTGGTTTTTAGGAGCATTAGCAACTAAGGCCATATTGCTCTGGGGATATGCGGTGGTCATTCCCTGACCTTTCTGCATCCTCCGTATTTGGTGGGCACGGGCTTGAACCCAGGTCTAATCAAGAAGCATGTGCTACACACTGCTGCTCCTGCCCACCTGGCTATGGAGGCACCAGTGTTGAGAGATTAACAGTCCTACTAAAAAGGTATGAGGTTTCCTCTTATAATTTAAGATGTATATATATATATATATATATATATCCAGAGTTTCCAACTCAAATTTGATATAGATATCAGTGTTTCACGCAGAGGAAACTGTGGAAGTCATCTAAGAACTACTTGCTTTATCCTCCAAGACAGCTAAAATCTTAGACATCATACCCAATCTGTTGACAAAAGATGAGGGATGGCAATGGTCTAGTGATTATCACATGGATTCACAAGTAAGAAGGTTCCTAGTTCATATCAGTACACCAAGTACAGTGGCACTAGAAAATTCTAGTGCCATAGTGCATGTGGCACCTGTTATTAACTCTGAATCGTCAGACATTGCTATTACACTGTTGAGGAGGTCTGTAAACTTAGCCACATCAGCAGTTCCCAGTGACAGAACCCATCTACAAAAATCAAACTTCTGCACAACTCCCTTTTTTTCTATTTTAAATAGTTTGTCAGTAAGGCAATATTCATAAAGTATATATTTATTTTATGTTTACAAATACTGCCATTACATTTAAAGAAAGAATTTTATTTCAGAACTTAATGGCAGCTGCTCATACATACTGACATTATATTCTTATTATAACTGAGCATGCATGTCATGATTATTTTTTATTTTTTTAATAGTGAAACAATGCAAAAACTAAAAAGACAACAGCTCAGACAGTTTTCTGTTGAATTTGTATTAATTCAAGAGAAAACTGCCTGCACTGCTGAAATATTTGTTAATGCATATTTGTATCCCACTATGAATTGTTTCCAAAGTGCTAAGAAATATTGCTCGTACAAGATAAGCCAAATCATGTGGATATGAAAAGCGTGGAAAAATTTTGTTCCAAAAAGTAATACCACATGAAGAAATACTGAAGTGTTTCATCCTATGGTGTTGCAACAGCTAACACCATATATACAGTGCTCTTCAATTCTTGATTAGGAACATTATGCAAACTAGCTTTAAGCATTTCTAGCTTAAAGGCAATGTCATCACCATATGTGAAAATTCATAATTTTCACATATGGTGATGGTCACCTCTCAGAAATCCAGATATTACTGCTGCTACCTTGTCAAGAAAGTCTGCAAGCTTAGCTACATCAAGTCCAAGAACTCCCACTAAATTCTCAATATGTTATTGTATGGCTCAGTTTCTCCACTAATTTTTTTCATCAAATCCTGCTCTTTCATGGTTTGAGCTCACTGCCACATGGGAAGTACTGTAAATGTACATTACTGAGAACTCAATACCCAGCATATTATTCATAACCATAATACAAGAAATACAATTTTCTGCTATATCCTAATTGCTTGGTCAGCTTGGTTGATACATGTGATTCCTGGTTGGGAAGTTATCTCAAAGCAGAATTTACAAAGAAAACATTCAAATTCTGGTGGGCTTTATGGCTATCACTGCAAGACATGTTGTAAACATTCCACAACTGTTGCAGGCAACAATTAAATGCAGTTCTACACTCTCATCATACTGTTGGCCTCTATAGACACCCTAGTAAACAATTTAATCAATATAACATGTGAAATGTGTAGTGTACCACACTGTAATCTGAATAGGCTTGTTAAATAGTAATTTTATTCTAAATAAACAGTTGAATTTATTCACTGTATAACAGGGAAAAGTAAATTTCACCTTGACAGCACTTCCTGGAATTAATTTTTTATTATTATTATTCTTATTATTTTTTTTTCCCCATTTCCATCTATATGTGACAAAAAGTAAGGCATTTTAACTAGAACCACCCTGTATATGCATATTAATAAATGCATTAAAGGAAAGAACAACTTACCAAAAACAGCAAGTAAGGCCTGTAGAGCAAATTGTATAATTCTTCTGTTAGCTTGCTTCCCCATTCTTAGAGTAACTTCATCCCTGCCAACTTCCATCAAATCAAATCCTACAAAGTAAAATTTTGATTTTAAAAAGAAAACAAACACTATCTAAACACCTGTACTTTCACTTCTAAATGATATATTTGTAATATTTTTAAAATTCTTCTTTTAATACTTATACATTCCAAATATAACAACAAATTATACTGTCAAAGAGGATGCAAACTATCCTCATATACCGTAACAACTTGGACTCCATACTATGTCAATTTCAAACTTCACATGGCTGGATTAGGAGTGTGAAGGTTCTACAAGTTACTGAGATTCTGTTCTAATATTTCGGTGGAGCATATTATAATATATACCTCACTCAAAAAAAAATGCTCTACAGGATTGAGATCTTGGACTGTGTGGGCTGGGAAGCAGGGAGAAGTCAGTATTATGTTCTTGTAATTCCTGATGTGTGATATAGACTTCATGGCATGTTACATTATCCTATTGTAACTACTATTCCAAGGAAGCAGATCACTACCATAACAAGATGCACCTGGTTCTAATAATGTTTAAGTAGGCTCTACTGTTTAGACTCATAGGTATCAGGGATCCCAGTATATTCCATCAAAGCACTGCCTTCATTAAACAATGGTGGGTCTGTGTCATTGATTTGTTTTTCCATATCCAAGTCTTTCCTTCTATACAATGCAACTAAAACTAGCATTTATAAAACTAAATGACCCTTTACATTCCTCTAACATGTAGACCACCCGAACAACAAAATTAAACCTAGTGAGATTTTTAATTCCATTATGGTACAACAAACAATTACCTAGAAATCATTTCTGGGGAATATCTTAAGAGGGATCATACTAGTTGAGAATATGATGACTGAGTTCCTTTGGATTTTTATGGCACATAAGCTACTAAGCAAGAATGCACAAAATGACTGATCAGGGCCAGTATCATGGAATAAGAACAGATAAAAGAAATTCTAGAAGTGTAAAAAATTAATCCATTTGAAAATTCAGAGGCAGAACTGGCAGTCATCAAAATAAAAATGTAAAATGCCCAGGTAAGACCTAATTGTGCAAAGTCTCTACAAACAGATGGACTGGGTGAGCAAGTATTATTATGAGTGATGTCGATTTAGTAGTGGTGGTAGTAATGGCAAATAATGCAAGAAAGCAAGCTTATATAGCATGAGCCAAAAAAAAAAAAAAAAAAAAACACCCCTACACAGCTCACCCATCCATACCCTCCAAGAATTTGTCTAGTTCTTCCTTGAATTTATTCGGCTCATCCATTTCCACAACAACAGGTGGAAGTCTGTTACTACAATCAACCAACCCACTGGTTGAAGCCAAACTTCCACACATCTATCCTGGAACCAACCTTCCTCAACTTGAATTTATGCCCCACTTCCTTTGTGACTGTATCATAGTATTCACTCAAATTGGTCAGACAAGAATTCCCCTCAACAAACCCATACTGTGACTGAAGTATAACTGCACTCTGCCTACATGGCCCTGCATTACTTCTTTAACCAGAGACTATTATTTTCCCTGGAAGAGAAGTTAAGCTGACAAGTCTGCAATTACTCATGTTGTCTTTTGAATCCCCTTTATGAATTGGGAATACATTCACACATCTCCAGTCCACTGGGCCTGGGTTAGATGGAGTCTATCCAATTATATTAAGGGAGGCAGCAAAGGAGATAAGTAAACCCTTAGCCATAATTATGAGAGCATCCTTGGATTCAGGGGAAGAATGCTCTCATAATTATCATCAAGTGTTCCAATGTGATTTAACCCCTTCCTCCTACTGTTAATATACACATAGATGTTGTTGCTGTTTTTCTTTGCATTCTTTGCCAGAGACTTCTCATAATCTTTCTTGGCTTGCCTGGCCTCCCTTGCAACTTGATTACAGACTAATTTATATCTATCATAGGCTTCTGTATTACCTGAAAATTTATATGCATCCCACGCACTTTTCTGTTCTGCTATGTGTCTCAATAGTTCATCTGACATCCGTTTATGTCTGAGCCTTGAACAGTATTTCTTTGTTAGTACGAAAAGGCTAGTAGCTTCTAAAGTCACAGATACCTTGCTTTCCAGGCTGCTGCATGTTACCAATAGTAGCAGTGCAAGAATCACTTTCACCTCTCCCTGTGGCTCTAGTTAAGCTATTAATCTGGTTTAGTAAAGGACAAGATTTTAAGGTGAAATGTGGAATAAAGGATTCCATTCCTACAAGAATTATTTCACTGACACGATCTGAACAAACGTTGACATCAGAAGTTTTGAAACAGCAATCCGACCATGGAAAAGAAAAGAAATCTTGCAGGTCATCCTATTTTGCATTCTTGTAATGCCAAACAACACGAGGTTGGGAATATCTATGAGATAAAGGCTCCATTGGAGAAGAGACAATCAAGTTGTGACCTGAGGTGCCTAAAGGACCACTCACTTCAACCATGTACTTAGAAGGGTTGTTTGTGAGAAAAAGATCAAGTGTGTTGGCTGTATGGTTAGGATTGTCTGACATTCTGGTAGGTAAATGAACAATTTGCACGAGGTCATTAGTAATTGCAAAAGTCTCAGCATCTCGACCAGCTGGGTCTGTGTGACTAGAAAACGGAGTCAGCTGGAGTTGAGAACATTAAAATCACCAAGGAAAATTACCTCACTTGTTAGGAAAGTTGGACTGGAGAAAGTCAAGTTGCAAAGAGAGGACGTCAAAGAGTTCCAAGTGATTAGTGGAGTTGGGAGAACGGTGTAGGAGAACAGATTAATTTGACAGAATGAAGTAGAGATTTTAAACCAGAGAAGATCAAAAAGAGGAGATTCCAAATTATCAAGTCTCTGACAGGGAATATCAGAACAGACATATGTACACATACCACCTTTGAGGCAAAAGGAATCATACACCGAATAATTTGGGCAACTGAGATGACAGTGGTTGAATTAACCGATAACTGAGATTCTGTCAGAAAAAGTACATGGGGGTTTGGCAGACTGTAAGTGGAAATGGACATCACTGAGATTAGAAGTGAGACCACGTATATATTTGTGAAATGAACTAGGAAATGTTTAGAAAAATCTTAGATAACCCACCTGATGTTGCTGATGAATTAAACAGGTAATTAAGAATCTAGATTTCTATAATGACCAATTTTATACTATGTGAATATCAAGATGGTTTATTTAGCTATTAATTAAATCACTATACATTGAGGTAATGTTCGGGTACCTTGCCCCATCTTTAGACTGTTTTATATACATAGGCTGTTTTTTTTAAAGACAGAAAGAAAAAGAATAAACCAATTTACAGCAGTCTTCAACTATATTAACTGGTAATTTAGATTTATATTTACTGACAAAAGACACTGCATAGTGAGGAGAGGCTGTAAGTGAAGTTGAACAGCAGGAAAAGGCAACATTGACATCACAGATGACTACTTACTAGAAAAATTTTCAATCCTAAAGGCAAGTAAGGCTCCTGGAGTTGACAACATATACCCAGTAATTTTGAAGGAGGTGGCAAGAGTGTGCATTGAACTATTATGAGGACACTGTTGCACTCAGGAGAAGTTCCAATGTATCACCGATATATAGAAGTGGATCTAAGAGTGAAGTAGGCAAATATAGATCACTTAGTCTGACCTCAGTGGTACAGAAAATCATGGAGGCAATGACAAAGAATGCAATACAGGGACATTTAGATAGAAATAGAATTCTGAAAGATGCACAAAATGGTTTTGTTAAGGGAAAATCATATTTAACTGATGTGAATAGCTATTTTGATACAATTACTCACAAGCTAGATGTAAGAAATAATTTCAACATTGTATATTTGGATTCTAGCACAGAATTTGACTCAGTCCTGAATGAGAAATTATTGCATAACTGGAAAAAGACAGAATCGCAGGCAAGGCTCTAAGATGGATCACAGGATGGTGGCAGGACAGGAAGCAAAGTGGTTGTTACTAATGGTTACTCTTCAAATTGGTCTAACATCAAAAATAGGGGTCTCACAAGGAATGTTTCTGGAGTCATTGTTGTTTCTGATTTTCATAAATGAAAAATAAAAAGAAATAATAAAAAAAAAGAGTATAGAGGATGGGATGCCAGAATTTGCAGATAATGTCAAAATTGGAAAAACAGTTAACAATCAATACTTAGCAGTTCTCCTTCAGGATGACTCTGATAGGCTTCAAGATGATCAGAAAAGTGGTAGCTACGTTTTAATGCAGCAAAATGTAAGGTCTTATACTTGAGGAATAGCAACCCAAAAAACCGTATTTTAACTCAGCCCCACTAAGTGTGGTTGAATTAAAAAGAGTAGAGGAAGAAACATATTTAGGAGTTATGATACAGTCAGCTATGAAGTTCTCTGAGCAGTTGTAGACAGGTGGCAAGGAGGGTCCATGGTATCCTATTGATGATTTATTGAACATTTGCTTGTATAGATAGGATACCATTATCCCACTGTATAAGGCAACTGTAAGGCAATGCTTGGAATACTGGGTTATGAAGACTGTACCAAAAAAAAAATACATTGAGCTACTTGAAAGTCTAAAGAAGGGCAACTCATCAGTAAGATATTCAAAAAGGCACACATATGATGGACTCTGAATATATTGGCTACAGAGTAGGGCAACCAGACCTCTGATTAAGGTCTATTAGGTTTTGAGAGGAAGCAGCAAAATGAAAGAAGGTGAAATTTTCACTGTTACAAATTATTTTAGAACTAGAGGTTATAAATTAAAATTACATGAAAAGGAGATTTAGACTGGACTGCAGGAAGTTTTCATTTTGCCAGCAATTTATTAATTGCTGGAATAAGTTACCTTCATGGATGGCTGAGGCTGACAGCTTAGGGAAAGTCAAAGATCGGCTAAATAAAAAGAGGGAAACAGGTTGTTTATTTTCTTGTTTCATTTTTTTTTTTAAATTTTCAATTTTAATTAATTAATTTTTTTTGGGCAGTGCAGCAAAAGCCTATGGCTTTCTTGCACTGTGTGGCAAATACTAATACTAATTTATGGAGAAGTTGTGAAATAACTTTAGAAAATCAAGCCTGAGATATTGTGTAACACAGTCAAATACTCAAATGATTCCTGAGACTTATTTATCACAGCCATTCTTCCAGCTAGGACAACTGGAACTTACTATCTGGGAGTCTAAAACACTTATGGAATGGATATTCAGGTCCCACTTAAGAATGAAGTGGGCTGAATCTCAGTGAAGTCCAGTTGCTCTTGAACAACCAAATCCTTTGCTTGCACTTTCACAATGGTGAGACTGTTAGTAACCCTGGGTATATTCCTCATGTGCATGGTCTGAAACACTGCACTTAGTATACTGGAGGTGACCACCCAGTGAGAACCAATGAAAGCAGAGGCCAAGGTGTAGTATCTACATCACCCAATTTAAGTCTCCAGAGCAAGGCACTTGCAACCCCCTTCTCTTGTATTATTGGTATGAGTTATATCTTTTGAGGTTATGGTTAAGGAATATATCAAATATTCCTTACATTTCAAGGGTAGAGCATTAAGACGGCATTCACAGACCAGATGCTAACACAGTTCCTCTTCAAATGCATGTACTGGCAATTCTATAGAAGGCATCTAGCTCACCTAGTGAATAAGAACACTACCTCTACTCCATCAACTAGAGATTGGAGGGCGTTCTAGTATGTGTATGCAGGATCACTGTAAAGGCTGCATTATGTCAATGTGCTGAGTACATTCTTGTTGCTTGTATGCCATGTCCAAAAATTTCATTAATTCGTACAACATTAGCATAGGCATATGATGCAAGAAAGAAAGCTTATACAGCATCACACACAAAAAAAAAAAAAAAAAAAAAAAATCCCATTTCACCCAACCATTTTCTCCAAAAGTTGGTCAAGTTCTTCCTTGAATTTATTTAAGCTATCAACTTCCATAACAACAGATGGAAGTTTGTTCCAGTAATCAACTACCTGCTGACTAAAGGAAAATTTCTACACATCTATTCTACAACTATCTTTCCTCAATTAGAGTTTATATCTCCTCAGGTTCATAATCTGAGCAAGAGGAAGAATTCCATCAGCATTGAGCCTGCTCAAACCATTCAAGACCTTATACACCTCAATCAGATCACCTTGCAGGTGCCTAGTCTCTAGATGCTGCAATGAACTTAAGCCTTTCTTGGTAAGAGCACCAC
Organism: Mastigoproctus giganteus; assembly: GCF_048544385.1. Lineage (NCBI taxonomy): Eukaryota > Metazoa > Arthropoda > Arachnida > Uropygi > Thelyphonidae > Mastigoproctus > Mastigoproctus giganteus. Next base: position 94,865,108 of record NC_143583.1, on the reverse strand, counting down.
TCTGTTCCCCCTCACCAGTTTTGTTCCCTTTCTCTGTACTCGTTCTAGCAACTCTACATCCTTCCTAAAATGAGGCCTCCAGACCTGTATGCAGTACTCAAGGTACAGTCTGACCACTGCCTTATACAAGGGGATAATTACCTCCTTATCCCTGCTAGCAAAATTCCTGTATATCACTGACAAGACCTCATGACTTGCTCTGGCAGCCTGTCTGCACTACTCAGAAAACTTCATATCTGACTGCATAATTACCCCCCACCCCTAGTCTTTTTCATTCTCCACTATCCTGAGTGTAGTACTACACAGTTGGTGCATTTCTCTGGGGTTAATTCATACAACATTAGCATATGCAGTAGTTTGCATTTGTTGTTGTTGTTTTTTTGGTTTTAGGAGCATTAGCAACTAAGGCCATATTGCTCCGGGATATGCGGTGGTCATTCCCTGACCTTTCCGCATCCTCCGTATTTGGTGGTGACGGGCTCGAACTCCAGTCTAATCAAGAAGCGTGTGCTACGCACTGCTGCTCCTTCCCACCTGGCTATGGAGGCGCCCACTTTGCATCTGTCAATGTTAAACTTCAGTTGCCACTTCTCAACCCATCTGCCCAACTTTTCTAGATCCTGTTGCAGTAGCATACTGTCTTTAACAACCCTGCCAACCTTTGTATCATCTGCAAACTTGGACATTAAGCGTGATATAACTTCATCGATATCATAGATAAATACAGAAAACAAACAATGGCCCTACACTGAACCCTGGGGGAATCTACTAATAAAATTAGTCCACAAATAGCGGTGTCCATTGATTACCACTCTGTCTTCTCCCACTCAACTATCCTTTTATCCATTGTAGCAACTTACCCTTAATGCCATACTGCTCTCCTTCTACTTTTAGTTTATCTGCTGAATGCATCATGAGTAGTTAAACTCGTTCAGCAAACTTTTTAGTTACACAGACCTAGCTGGCCAAGATTCTAAGGCATTTGTGATTACTAATAACCAAACACAGCTTGTTCACTTACCTGCCAAAATACTAAACAATCTTAAACATGAACCCAACACTCTTAATCTTTTCCTCATCAACAACCATTCAAAGTACACAGTCAATATTAGTGGTCCTTCAGATCACAATTTGGAGAGGAATTAAGCTCTGTTATTCTCCAATGGACACTCTCTCTCTCTTTTCCTCCTTAGCCTTGTGTAGTTTAGCAAAGCAAAAATGCAAGATGGGATGATCTGTGTGATTTCTATTCCTCTTTTCCTTGGTTGGATTACTCAAATCTGATGCCAATATTTGCTATGCAGATCAAGTCCATAAAATTATTCCTATACGGATGAAATCTCTAGGTTAAAGAAACAAGACCTAGAGTATCCTAAACTGAGATGTAGTACATGTTGTTCAGCCATGTTAAATTAAAAATGAAAATGAAAAGCTTGTAACTCAAGGGATGACTGTATTTACAGAAATGCAGACTCAAAATAAGTTTTAACATTTTATAAATCTAGTATGTTATTATATGAAATAATAAGGCTGCATTACACAAATAGGCAGATGAAGTATAACATGCAATGCACTGATTTATTCTTGAAAAATATCATATAATGAGTAATGTGTTTCCAATATGTTCAATATGCAAAATATCAGTGAAAGAGCTGCTCAGAAAGTAAGTGTTTTGTGAGGGGAAATACATTACTGACATATTAGTAAATTAATAAGAGGAGTTTACCTCAATATAATTTAGGTAAACATGAAAATACGGGATGTTTGGAAATACTCATTGATATATACGGGATGTTTGGAAATACTCATTATCTCCCAAATCCCCAATAAAAATAAAATGTGTTAATGTAAGTGGATCGACGAAAAGATTACTGATAACAGTTACTCACCAAAGATATGTGTACATTGCTTTTTCTCATAAAGCATAATTATGTGCCTTTATGCAGAGTATGGGAATCAATGTGGCACTACTAGAATGATGACATCAAATACATCTCAGGCAGCAATTTATTAATTGCTGCCTGAGATGTATTTGTTCCTCTTTGCTGAGGAACAAAAAAAATGAAACAAGAAAATAAACAACCTGTTTCCCTCTTTTTATTTAGCCGATCTTTGACTTTCCCTAAGCTGTCAGCCTCAGCCATCCATGAAGGTAACTTATTCCAGCAATTAATAAATTGCTGCCTGAGATGTATTTGATGTCATCATTCTAGTAGTGCCACATTGATTACCATACTCTCAAAGTTTGAGAGTATGGGAATCAATGTTCCTCAGCTATTTGGTCACAAACGAACAAAGCTACCTCTTGTGGCCTTGTTTCCTAGGGGTCTCACATCCAGTTAAATAAAAATATAAAATTATACAAATGTGACAAGTAATTTTAATATTTTTCTAATAGAAAAAAAAATGATCATTCAATCCGTTATATCAGTGAGTGTACAAGTCACTCTTTCTGGACTATCTATCAACTTTTCTTTCACTATTTTCCTCCATGCTATCCTCTTTCATGTTAAACCTTTAGTCCTATCTAACTCTTTCCTGTTAGACCTTTAGTCCTATCTAACTCTTTCCTGTTAGACCTTTAGTCCTATCTAACTCTTTCCTGTTAGACCTTTAGTCCTATCTAACTCTTTCCTGTAATGCATTGATTACACTGGACCAATGATGACACTTCCCTCTTTGTCTACCTCCAGGCCTATTAACATTCATGTTTGCTATGCACATCTTTTCCCATCCTTTCTATATGTCCATACCATCTTAAGTCTGCTTCACTTACCTTTGAATGAATATTTGTTACCCAAGATTTTTTCTTATTTTTTCATTTGTAATGTGGTCTTGCCAATTGTTTCCATCTGTTAGTGCCATCTATTTTTCTTAAAACTCTCATTTATGAAGATTCAAAATTTTCTAATTCTAACTGAATAATCAATAGCAGATGTAACTGTATACAGTTACATCTACTATACCCTGCAGTTTTGAGGGAGAGTGCAAGGAAGTGTATTGAACCATAGAGTTAATTATGAGGGCATCTTTGGAATTGGAGAAGTGACAATGTATTGCCAATAAATAAAAGTGGTTCTAAGAGTGAAGTTGGTATCTACAGACCAGTTAGTCTGACTTCAGACTGACTTCAAGTAGGAAAAAACCTTAGAGGCAATGATTAAGAGTGGAATCCAGGGACATTTAGATCGCTATGCATTCTGAAGCACATACAACATGGATTTGTTAAGGGAAAATCATGTTTAATTAACTTAGTGGCTATTTTGATACAGTTACTAATGAGCTGGATTTAGGGAACAATTTCGACATAGTTTATTTGGATTTTAGCAAAGCATTTGACTCAGTCCCTCGTGAGAGGTTACTCTATAAGCTTGAACAGGTTAGAATTACTAGCAAGATTCTAAAATGGATTACTGGGTGGCTGCAGGCAGAAGGTTGTGATTAATGGATATTCTTCAGAACCCTGGGAGCTCACATCTGGTGAGTATGGGCTTGGCACACCCAGGGTCCTGAGCTGGATATCATCATTCTTCTCTTTCTTGGTGATTCCCTTCTACTTGTGTGTGTGTGTGTGTGTGTGTGTGTGTGTGTGTGTGTGTGTGTGTGTGTGTGTGTGTGTGTGTGTGTGTCTCTTTCTTTCTCTCTCACTCTCTCTCTCTCTCTCTCAGGAACTTTTTTTTTCCTGGTGCAGCATAAGCCTCAGGCTTCCTTCATCATATGGCTATTAATAATAATAATAATAATGCCAGGAATGGGGTCCCTCAAGAATCAGTTTTTGGACCACTGTTTCTCATTTTCATAAATGACATCGACGAAGGGATAGAAGTAGTGATGTCAAAATTTGCAGATGATGTAAAGATTAGCAGAGTCCTTAATGATCAGTGCCAAGCAGCGCTCCTTCAGGATGACGTGAACAAACTTCATAGATGGTCAGAGAAGTGGCAGCTATGTTTTAATGCTGCTAAATGCAAGGTCTTACACTTGAGAAATAGTACTCCCAAATAAATGATACACTTGGTGGGGTTGAATTAAAAACAGCAGAGGAGGAAGGGATCTGGGAGTTACAATATGGGTAGATATGAAGTTTTCTGAATAGTGTCAATAGGCTTTCCAGGAAAGCCCATCATGTTCTATCGATGATTTATTGAACGTTATCCTGTATAGATAGAGAGGTCATAGTCCCACTGTATAAGACAATTGCAAGATGACATTTGGAATACTATGTTCAAGTATGGAAATCTCAACTGAAAAAAGACTGAGCTTCTTGAAAGGGTCCAAAGACGGGAAACTCGAATGGTGAGATTGGCAAAAAGATGACTATATGAGGAAAGACTCCAATTATGTGGGCTACCAGAGCTTGGCAACCAGGCACCTCAGATGTGATCTGATCGAGGTTTATAAAATTCTGAGAGGGATTAGCAAAATGAATGAAGATGGAATTCTTAGTTATAAAGAATTCACGAACTAGGGGCCATAATGTGAATTTTAGTGTTTTGCACCAACCTTGCGTGGAAATAAAAACAAAGGAAACTGGACTTTTAATAACTGAGTTTATAATAAATTATAATAACCTGTATTTACAATAAATTTAACTTTATGATAAACTATACATATAAAATATTAAAATCTGCTACATTATGAACGATAAAATGCATTAAAATATACTAAGTTAAAAGCGATAAAAAACCATAGCTTTCAAAGGCTCCAGCCTTCTTCTTCAGCGGTCAGACTGCTGAAGAAGAAGTGTGTATACATAATTTTGAAACACCCTGTATATATATACAAAGGGTACTAGGAAAGTTTTGCAATATGACGCAACAATGAATCACAGGAAGCTGCTTGTTGCTGCATGTTGAGACATGTTCATACGTGCATAGTAGCCGCCACGCCAAGTCGATGGGCTCAGTTATTCATTAGTAGTGAGAGTGTAAAGTGCTTGCGATGGCATCGTGGTCACGAAATGAGATAAGGACAGTTTTGCAGTATAATTTCGTGCGTGGTTTAACCATAGACCAGTGCTTAGAAGAAATGACTCTTGCACTAGATGATGATTGTCCACATCGTACAACGATATTCAAGTGGTATAGAGAATTCCAAAGGGGAAATTTCACTCTGGAAGATTCTGAGAGGCCGGGAAGGCCACGAACGTCAGTTACGGAGGAAAACGTTACTGCTGTGAGGAAAATGCTTGACGAAAACAGGCGAGTGACCTACCAACAGATAGAGGATACTTTGGGCCTAAATGCACCAGCAATTCGTTCGATTCTGCAAGATCATTTGCACGTGAAGAAACTTTGTTCTCTCTGGGTGCCGCATCAACTGACTGAAGAGCAGATGACACGACGTGTGACTTGGTGCCGGGAGATGTTAAAAAAGTTTGATAAGGGACAATCTCGGTATGTGAACAACATCGTGACAGGTGACGAGACTTGGCTGTACTATTACGATCTGCCGACCAAGGCTTAAAACAAAGTTTGGGTCTTTGATGATGACGACACACCCGTAATTGTCAGAAAATCCCAATCGGTAAAGAAGAAAATGATAGCTGTATTTTTCAAATCGCGTGGAATTGTGGAACGTGTCGTTTTGGACACGCAGAAGACAGTCACAGCTAAGTGGTATACTCAACAATGCCTGCCTAAAGTCATTGGATCTATGAAGAACCTGCGGCCAAAGTCAAGAATGGACACCTGGTACCTCCATCACGAAAATGCTCCAGCTCACTGTGCCAAAGCCTGCACCGAATATTTGACCACGACAGGACTGAAACTTCTCAAGCACCCTCCCTACAGTCCAGACCTTGCTCCCTGCGACTTTGCACTGTTCCCGCATGTGAAAATGAAGCTAAAAGGGAGGCGGTTTTCCAGTGATGAGGACCTTCTACGGGCTTGGGACAACGAGTGTGCTTTACTCCCTAGTGAAACTTGGCAGAACTGGTTTAAAGATTGGTTTCGGAGGATGGAGAGGTGTATTGAATGTAGAGGAAATTACTTTGAAAAAATTAAATAAACAAAGCTGTATTGCAAAACTTTCCTAGTACCCTTTGTATATATATAGGTTAACAGTACGTATTGTCAACAATTTTTTTACAATAATTTAAATTTTTGCTTTATACCTCTAAAACGATGGAGTACCCAATTAAGTTTTAAAGAAAGAAATGCAATTATAAAATGGTATTGGAAATATGAAAATAACAATTATTCATTTGTGGGATAAATTTGAGGAGCATGGAACCACTCAGAATATCAATAGCTTAGCATGTGACAGGAAGAGGACATCAAGAAGTAATGAAAACATTGAAGCTGTAAAAAATGCAATCTTGTGCACCCCAAGAAAATCAACTAGTTCACAAGAGCTAGGTTTAAACCATACAAGTGCTTTTAGAATGATGAAGGAATTAAAAAATTCAATTCAACAAGAAGCAGAAAGCATTTTATCTGATTTGTGCATTTCAGTATATAGATCTGTTGAAGACGGATGCAGCTCATGCATTCATGCTGATGGAGGGCATTTTGAACAATTAAAGTTTTATTGTTGTAAAAAAAAATTGTTTTTTTGTCTACAATGTATCAAAAAAAATTTACATTTGTATATATCGTTCATTAAATATAAATTTTTATAGTGTGTATACATAATTTTGAAACACCCTGTATATGCAAACCTAAACATGGACAAGTATCATTGACACAGCAATATATTTCACTTGCTTTACAGAAAGGGAAAATATTAAAGTTTTTGAGCATTCTTACAATCATAAAAATTCGATTCAATTCAGTTCCTTAATGCCCTTAAATGCCAACAACTAATTTCAGAACACAATGTGCTGAATGTTCATTTTCTCAACTATAAGTCCTTTAAGTCATCTGTACAAAATAAAACCGTACATAACAGAATTCACAATTCCAATGGTACCTAAAACTGATAATAAATCAAAATATTGAGAATCCATTAATGTATAACTTTTCAAATCATTCAATTTTTAAATTCCTGTATAAATGAACTGTGGTCAAATATAAAAAAAAAAAAATGTTATAAAGAAAAAAATTTCTATACGAATAAATTTTTACAACTATAAAATTAATTATGTCTACAAGATATATACATAGTATTTTTTTTTCTGAATAAAAATGCAGTATAAAAGTAGGTATATATATAAATTATGAAAAATATATGAATTTACCAATATACCAGTTCTCATACACAAGATGTATGAGAACTGGGTGAAAAGTATACATTAAAAACACAATGAAACAGCATGCAAGAGCTGCAGACACTGATTCTACTGGAATATATATAAAAGTAATAGTACCAAAGAAATAAAACTATAAAGATAATATAGCAAGAGGATGGAGTGTAGAGACAGTGAAAATTAATTAAATTTAGAAAACCAAAAGAACAGGTGCATGTATGCACACACACACTTTAATCTCACTTCTTAGATCTTGATATTTTAGGCAACTGAATGGAATTAATTATATAACATTGATATTACATATATATAATATATATATATCTAAAAACTGACTATAATTATTTTAACAAAAAAAAAAAAAAAGAAAGAAAGAAACACACAAAACACAAGTGTTCAGTGTACATTTAATGAAAAATGCTACTTTGAAAAATAGAACCTACTCATCTAGTATGGGACCAAAAAGAAAACAGAAAGGAAAATGATATTTATCAATAATCCTTTGTTCTATCTTTACTCTTTAAAAACTAACTGACAACCTGTATGTATCACTAACCTAGTGATGCTAGTAATTCATGACAACCAGGAACACTCCATAGGCGTACACTAACTGGACATTCAATGCTGTCTGTTTCCTGATCTTTTTGTAGGAACTGCGACATCACTTGACGCATCTGCAAGAAAAATAAGTTCAATTTATGATTGTTCAATATTGTTTCCAAAACAATTAATAAAGAGAAAGCTGACTAAATTATAAAAATGGTGTAATAAACAGTTTTAATTCAAAAAGTTAATATTCCCAGAATCAACTGATACAAAATAATTGAATAATAAAACATTTTATATATTCATATATTCTAATAACTTTAATAGGAAAAATTGAAGAGCCATTTTTCTTGATTGAATTCAAGAGGTAATCTGTAAAAATTAGTTTTTAGTTAACATAAGAAAGAAAAAATTGTAATATGAAATTTTCTGGATTTATCAGAAATTTTCCTTATACATCTATTCTAAATTAACAAAAAAGTGAGACAAATTAGTGAGCTTGTACATATCAAAGGAGTCGCATGCAAATTTATTACAGTGATATTGAGTACAATTGCAGATACAATGATTAATTTTAACTTTCCTTTTTTGATTATTTTGTGTTCTGAGTGAAAAAAGCTGCTATCTTTAATTTTAAAGAAAGTTTTCCTTACATGAAATAAATCATTACCTACTAATAATAACAAGACAGTGTTAAGTGGTTCAGAAAACTGCTGTATTATGAGGGAGATACAGACTAATAACTTAATGGTAACCATAAACAGAAGTGAAATTGAATCTATTGAGACTATGGAGTAATCTGAAAAGGTTTTTTTTTTTTTTTTTTTTATATGAAACTCCAAACGTGAACAGTATTAGAACCTATACTACTTACTATGTGCGGGTTGAAGGTTAAGATGAAAGAAGATACTTGTTGATATTAGACTTGAATTTCTGTAGATGGTAATTTTCAGGAAATATATGTAAATGGGGCTGTTCCAGAAAGCAGATGTTGAAGGAATAAATGAGGAAGAAGAAAAGTTTGTTCTGTGAGTTTGAAGTCAGACATAAAAGGATGCTGATTGGTTGTGGCATGTGTTTGGGCTGGTTTGGAAGAGAGAGGGGAGAGAATTTTAGAAGCCAATTCAGAAAAACAATGTCCATAGAAAAGGCATGTAGCAGAAATAGAACATCTATGTGACAGAGTGTAGAGACTTCATAAAAGATGGGTCATTAATTAATTTAACTGCCCTCTTTTGAATGGAGCCTAGAAGACTGAAGGTTACAAGGCCTGCTGGAGTGTGTTGGGATTACTAAGAGCACAATCCTTCAGAACCGATACATCCTAACCTTTCATTTCTAGAAACAGTGTTATTTTTTCCAAAACTAAAAAAAAAAAACCTCTTTAGTATATTATGGCAAGATAACCAACAAGCCTATGGGTAGTATGGCAGCCCTTCAAATTCACTTTCCAAGTCCTTAAGAAGGAGGGCAGACTGGCGGTGATTCAGTCCTCTGGAGACCAGATGAAATTCACAGTCTTGAGCACATAGTCCATTTTCAGTATTTTCAAACACAGAACCTGCTGATGAATAATGCAGTGGAAAGATTGCAACACTAGAAGAAAAACTGAAGGACTGAATCGTCCTTCAGTTTTTCTTCTAGTGTTGATACAAATCCTTTGACTTTGCCTGTCATCGCTGGAATGCCATTGGTAGTTACATCCACGAGGCTTGTATTTCTCCAGAATGCTCCATACAGTAAGGTGGTAGATGACTTTCGTCAACTGGTGAAATACCACCACTTTGCTTATTGGAGGCTTGAAGTGGTGAAACCCATGTTTAGTCTCTAGAGCAAAGTTTCCGGCATCCCCCTCCCCTCATACTTCTCCTTCAACCCATGCACGGTACTAAGTACTATAGGTTTTGATACCTTTCGTGTTTGGGGTTTTCATAAAAAAAAAAAAAAACAAATAGACAGATAGATATGTACTTGCTTATACACTAATGCACTAGGAAATAGTAAATAAATTTGAAGTAATGGTTAATTCATCATATGCTGACATTATAGGAATATCATAAAACATTGTGCCATTCTGAGAGAGAAGATACAGAATTTGAATATGCTGCATAAAATATCTACAGATGGGATAAACATTTCTCAAGTTAGCTAAATTTGTTAATTACAAGTCAGCACAAGCCCTAGGGCACTTAAATAAAAATGCACATACAGTAGAACCCCGCTATTCGCGGTCGCTGATTTAATATAAAATGAAACCTAAAAAAAAAATGTGAATTTTAAAGTGCTGTGAACATTTTCCGCCATAAAAAAACATGGGCATGGCTAAAATTATCTTTCCCGGTCAAAACAGTGCTCAGTGGGTGGGGGGAGAGGGGTGACAAAATCGCGAGCATGGATGTTTCTCGCTAATCCTTGTTCGGTATGTGTTATGCGCATGTCATGGAAGGTTTCGTCGTTTGCTTTTAATTTATATGCTTATAAATTGAATAAATTTATCAATTTATAAATTGATATGCTAACAAAAGTGATAAATTGACCGTTTTGCAGTGTAAAACAGACTTTTTCGAGTGTGTGTGTTAACGGAAGAAAGTGACTTTCTTGTGGACAAGTTCTTTCTAACCTGTACAAAAATATGGCTACGAATAACAAGGGAAATGCGAAAAGATCAAAGAAGGTGATGACATTAGAAAATAAAATTCAGTTATTAGACAAAATTTCTAATGGTGAAAGTGTCTCCTCAGTGGCAAAATATTATAAAATCAATGAGTCAACAGTACGATCAATCAAAAAATTGGAAGAAAAAATCCGCCGTAGTGTCCGTGAAAACGCGCTAATTGCTTAAAAAATTTGCTCTGTAACTCATGATGCTAAATTAGAAAAAAATGGAAAAAGCTTTAAATCTGTGGTTAGAAGACTGAACTCAAAATAAAATTCCATTAAGTTCACTCATCATTCGTGAAAAAGGCAAAACTCCTTTATCAACACTTTAGCGAAACTGGTGATAGCACTGGAAATAAAATATTAAATTTAATATTAAATTGTTTCTTATTTTCATTTCGATGCTATATGCTTGCATTTCACTATGTACTGTCTATGTACATAGTCATATTATGAAGGTACATATAATACATACATATACAAAATTTTAGACTAGTTTTTCTTATAAATTTCATACTTTGGAACGGAACCCCTTTATTACTATGGGAGCCATAACTCAGTATTCACGTTTTCGGTATTCGTGGCATTTCTCAGAAACGTGACCCCCACGAATAGCGGGGGTTTACCGTATATCCTACTATATAAATTATTAAAGGAAAACATGTTGCATAAATACTTACCAGCTGAATAATGTCATCAGCATATTCTGGACTAGAGAGTAGTTTGGTTATGGCACTAAGAGAAACACCTGAAAGACCTAATAAAATAAAGAAAAAGATTCCAAACTGAGAATGGGGGAAAAAAAAAAAAAAAAAAACTTGAAACATAAATATCAGTTCCATTATTTAAACAAAATACTATACTATTTTAAATTAAATTCAAACAAAAAGACTTTATAAAAAATTAAATTAACTTTCTTAACTGTAAGCATTTGGAGAGAGCAACTATCCCACTGTTAAATTTAATAACCTTTCATGTGGCACTAAGAATACATGACCAATTTGAGTGAAACTTTGAATACCTTTTCTTTAAACACTTAACAATAAAAAGTAGCTATTTTCTGTTACCTTTAACCTTAAGCCTGACATAAACAAATATATATCAACCAGTAAAACTCTCATTGGTTAATTTCCGAAGTAATTTGGGGGAAGAGGTCTTCCAGATTAAGCGATAATAATCCAAATTATTATTTTATTATTAGCCATATGGTGCAAGGAAGACTGAGGCTTATGCTGCACCAGCCAAAAAAAAATTTCTGAGTTACTCTGTGTGAGAAAGAGAGAGAGAGAGAGAGAGAGAGAGAGAGAGAGAGAGAGAAGAATGATGACATCCAGCTCAGGACACTGGGTGTGCCAAACACATAGGGCCAGCCCCTGGGGTTATTAGTGAAGCAAAAGATAGCCCTAAAAGACAAAAAAAAAAAAAAAAAAACCTTAGAATACAAATAAATGGAAAATTTATGATATAGGTAGTGCTGATGAAATTAATTTAAAAAAAAAATAACTGCAGGGCCTTTATTTAAAAACTATAAAAAGGCAATACATTTATTGCCTTTTTATAGTTTTTGTCTTCTTATATATTTATCAGGTGGTGTATATGTATTGTCTTATATATTTACCAGGTGCCACTGGCGTCGCACGCCAATGCCACTTGTTTGTTGCTGTGAATACCATTTAAATACAACTTCTTCTAGTCTTCTTCTTATGTCAGTCTATTTGATAGACTGCTTTTATCACACCCCACATCGAATTTTAAAGGAAATGTCTTTATAGACTCTTTCTGATTTGAATATCTGATACGGCCTGTTGGCCAAAACCAAATTCTTCAGCAATTTTTTATTTCCAGGAACACATTCAAATCGTTTTATCACTTTGAGCTTGTTAATGATAGTTAAAGTATTATGTTTTCTTTTTTATCTCACTTTTTAATTCTTTATAACCCATAATTATATAAAATATGGTAACTTATGTACATATTGTATATGCATATAAAGAAGTATGTATGTATATGCATATAAAGAAGTAAGCATGTGAAGTGATATAAGCAATAACATCTGTCCGACTCAAGAGTCAACAACGATACTAATAACACAAAGACAATGTATTACATTGTCTGTTCCATCTCTCTTTTATGTTCCATCTCTTTTAAGTTCCATCTCCATTATGTTCCATCTCTCTGTGTACATTCAATCAGCACACAGTGGGAGTTACCCATCTGCCTTCCTAAATCCAGCGTGTTTTTCAAAGGATTGGTATTGGTATTGGTGTTTAAGGGCCAAGGGCAGCTGAGGCCAAAATGTGCCAGTTCCTATATTATCATTCTCTAATTATATAATAATTTATACCAGTTTGGCATCAGAGGAATTCATATAAGTGTATTTATTTAAGGAAGGTATACAGTTCAGCTAGATTAGCATTAGTTTTTCAAAGTACTCAACTGTGAACAGAATTTTTCATATTTCGATCCTATTAAGTGTAACCAGAATAGCAAGGGTTTACTGTATCACTGTATTGTTTAATAACTGACCAATGAAAGTTTTACTTGATGACATATACACTGAAGAGGCAAATCATTATGACCACCTACCTAAAATGATGTTGGTCCTCCACGTACAGCCAAAACAGCTCTTACCCAGCGAGGCATAGATGCTACAAGATTTCTAAATGTGTCTTGTGGTATCTGGTACCAACACGTAACCAGCAGATCCTTTAACTCCTGTAAGGTCAGTGGTTGAGACGATGCAGATAGGAGTTGCTGTTCCAACACAAACTACAGATGCTCGATGGGATTGATGTCTGGGGAATTTGAGGGCCAGGGCAATACCTGGAAGTCTTCCTCATGTTCCGCAAACCAGTCTCGAACAATCCGGACAGTGTGGCATGGCACATTATCCTACTGAAAGATGGCACAGCCAGAGGGGGAAACCATTGTCATGAAAGGGTGTACCTGGTCAGCAATGCTGTTTAGGTAGGTGGTAGAATTCAGAGTGCTCGGCACATGAATGACTGAACCCAGGGTATCCCAGCAGAACATTGCCCAAAGCATGACACTGCTGCTACCAGCTTGTTTTCGTCCCATGGTGCATCCAGGTGCCATCATTTCCCCAGGTAGATGATGCACACGTACCCGGCTGTCCACATGGTGCAATCGGACCAGACGACCTTCTTCCAATCACTCAAGATCCAGTTTCGATGCTCGCGTGCCAATTGTAGGCGCTGTCGCCAGTGAACCATGGTTAGCATGGGCACTCTGAGCGGCCTGCGGCTGCGCAGTCCCATTTTCAGCACGGTTCGATGTACTGTGTGTTGTGACACATTACTTCCGTCACAAGCATTCCAATTACTAGCAAATTGCACCACAGTCACCTTTCTGTTGCAACGTACCATCTGGGAGAGCCTTCTCTCACCTCGAGCATAGATGAGCCATGGTCATCCAACACCTTGACAGCAGTTCGTGGATTTTCCCTCCTTGGACCACTTTCGGTAGGCATCCCACCAGCCATGCTGTTTCGGATATGCTTTGACCCAGTTGTCTGGACATTACAATTTGGCCTTTGTCAAACTCGCTTAATTCTGCCGCCTTTCCCATCTGAAGAACAAGAGTAACACTGATTAAAGGAGCTCAGTATCAGGTGTTTTTTATATCACGTCCCAATCCGCGCACACGCCGTAGTTCACCTGCAGTTGCTTCGATCTGCGTAACAACTCGCTGATCATAATGTTTTGGCTCATCGGTGTATTTGTTCATGTCAAGATTACAGTTAGAGTGAACAGAGTATAGACACTCATTAGTGCACCATATAAAAATCCGAGGCTTAGAGGGGAACAGGTATCCTGTGTGTTATCAGACACTCAGCCTAAAACATTGATGGATCCAATATCTCTCTATTACAGAAGATTTAGGAGAAGTCCGGTTGGCCTGCCTCCCTAAAATCCACTCATGCACACCTTCTCGATGGTAAGCCCTGTTACGTCACTTAGGTGGCAACGAACGTGTAGAGTGGTTCTCTTCAAGACGCCTGGTCAGCATGAAGAGGAAAAGACCAAACCCTCCAGCATATGACAGAACGATGAAGCAAATGGCCCTAAGCTAAGAATCTCTGGGTAAGACTAGGCTGCCATGCACGGAAACTAAACCTGGCCTGTTATAACGTAAGATCACTCATCGGTGAAGACAGGATATTAGAGCTGGAAAAGGAATTAGAAAATGTTAATTAGAATATCATTGGTTTGGCTGAAACAAGAAGAAGAAATGAATCACTTATAAGTTTATCAAGTGGAAATCTGCTGTACCCCAATGGAAACAGTGAAAGGAGTGAAGGTGGAGTTGGGTTTCTGGTCCATAAACATTTTAAAAACAACATTTTGGAATTCAAAAGTACATCACCAAGGGTGTCAAGACTAATACTCAAGATTTCTAAGAGGTACAAGCTAAAGATTATAATGATTTATGCACCAACATCGAGCCATGATGATGAAGAGGTTGAAGAAATGTACACCGAAATTGAGAGTCTTCTAGATGAGTAGAAAACCCACTACACTATTATTATGGGAGACTTCAATGATAAGGTTAGAAAAAGACAAAACAGCGCAGAAAAGGGTAACTATAGGAAATTTTGGAATTGGTGAAAGAAATGAAAGAGTTGAAAGACTGTGGAATTTGCAGAATCTCAAGGACTGTCAGTAATGAACACTTTTTTCAAGAAAAGGGTGAACAGAAAGTGGACATGGAAAAGTCCGAATGGATTAACTACTAATGAAATCGATTTAATCCTCACTAACAGAAGATATATTGTGAATGATGTTACCGTCCTGAATAAGGTAAATGTTGGAAGTGATCACAGAATGGTAAGATGTACACTTGATATAGATATAGGAAAGGAAAAAAATGACTCGAGTAAATAATACAAAGGTCTTGGAGATAACAGAAGAGGAGAAAAAACAGTATGTACTGGAACTTAAGAACAAGTTTGAGCTTCTGCAGACTGCTCAGGACCAAGATATCGACGAGGAATACTACAACTTTCTGAAAGTGATAAAGCCCAAGAAACCTATAGGGAAAAAGAAATCCAAAGAAGAAAAAATTAGTCAAGAAACACTTGTCATGATGAACCGAAGATGACAAATGAAAAGCAAGAAAAACACTGACAGGGAGAATATTGAGTATAGTGAGTTATGCAAAGCCATTAGAAAGAGACTCAAAGAGGACATAAGAAGATTTAACACAAGAAAAGTAGAACAAGCATTAAGGAAAAACAAAGGATTTAAATCAGCAGCCATGAGCAGTAATACAGAAACACAAATGATACTGAAACTGAAGAATAGCGATGGTGTACTTATAAACAGGCGAGAAGGCATAATTCAAATAGCAGAAGACTACTATAGAGAATTATACAAGGAGCAGGGGAATGATGCCAGCAGTGGGGAAGATGGATTGCAAAGTAGCAACAAATACGACATACCCGATATTCTTCCTGATGAGGTAGAACATGCATTGAAGAAAATGAAGAATCAGAAAGCCCCGGGGGAAGATGAAATTACTGCAGAGTTGTTAAAATTGGGAGGAAGAGACATGGCACAAAAACTAAAACTGGCAAGACTCTTCACAAAATGCATTACAAAAGGTGTGGTGCCTGAGGAGTGGATTAATGCAATCATAGTTTTGCTGCATAAGAAAGGAGATAAATCAGAAATTAGAAATTATTTGATAGACCAATTAGCTTGTTATCCCACATCTACAAGTTGTTCAAAAGGGTCATTACTAACAGATTAGAAAGAATACTTGATAAGAATCAACCGAAAGAGCAAGCTGGCTTTAGGACAGGATTCTCAACTATGGATCACCTTCACGTAATATCACAGCTAATGGAGAAAGCAAATGAATATAAAACACCATTATGCTTAGCATTTGTGGATTATGAAAAGGCATTTGACATACAGCATAAGGCAATGTTTCGGGCACTGGAAAGGCAAGGCATTGATTCCCCATATATTATGATTTTGAAGAAAATATATGAGAGTGCTACCTCCTTTATTAGACTAGACAAAGACAGTAGGAAATTTAAAACTGAGAAAGGAGTTCGACAAGGGGACACAATATCTCCGAAGCTGTTTACTGCTGCCCTTGAGGAAGCTTTCAGAATATTAGACTGGTCGCAGAAAGGAGTCATTGTGAATGGAGAGTACCTAAACCATTTACGATTTGCAGATGACATTGTGGTCATAAGCCACGTCCCAAAGAATTAGAGGAAAATCTTAATCAGTTATGCACAGCTAGTAAGGATTTTGGACTAAAGATGAATATGGCTAAAACAAAAGTAATGATGAACAAGTATGCCACAGAAAGGGAAATAACGATTGAAGGAGCAATAATTGAAAAGGTGGAGTCGTATACTTATCTGGGACAAGTTATTAGCTGTAATAATGATAAATGGCTGGAAGTCAAAAGAAGAATAAATTTTGGATGTATAGCATTCAGGAAATATAGTCACATACTGAAGAGCAATATCCCAGTTTGTCTGAAACGTAAAATAATGAACCAATGTATACTTCCCACCATGACTTATGGAAGTTAAACTTGGGCACTCACCAAAAGAATGGAAGAGAAGCTGAGAACTACACAGCGAAGAATGGAACGAATCATATTGGGAATCAGACTGTTCGATAAGAAGAGAAACACATGGATTAGGCAGCAAACTCAAGTAAAGGACATTCTTATCAAAACTGAAGAACTAAAATGGTCTTGGGCAGGACACATAGCTTGAAGACATGATGACAGATGGACTAAGAAAATAACAGAATGGTGTCCAAGAGGAGCTAGAAGAAAACCTGGAAGACAAAGGCTGAGATGGATAGATGAAATTCATGAGTTTGTGGGTAGTAAATGGATGTCCAGTGCTCAAAACAGAAGGAACTGGAAAGTTTCTGGAGAGGCCTTCATCCTACAGTGGATTGAAAATGGCTGATGATGATGATAAAAATCCAGTGATAGTGATAATCTTAGTCTTTGGTCCTTGAGGTTGTCACAGACATTCTCTCAGATATGCCAGACAAGCTGTACTTGCTACCCGGGAGTCTAAAACGCTGATGGAACTGATATTCGGGTAACACTCAAGTCAAGTGGGCCCAATTTCGGCGAAGTCCGGACAGTCTGTGACAGTCAAATCCTCTGCTTGCACCTTCATGATGGTGGGACTGTTAGTAATCCTGGGTATAACCTCCATGCACAAGTACATAGTGGGTGACCACACAGGTGTGAACCAACGTAACCAGGAGTTGAGGTGTGGCGCCCACACCACATGGAGGAACGCCGCCCCTCTATGTTACCAGGCAGTACTAGGTGGTAGACGACTCTCATCAACCGGTGAAATACCACCACTTTGCTTATTGGAGGCTTGAAGTGGTGGAACCCGTGTTTAGTCTCTAGAGCTAAGTTCCGGTCAACATTTCCCTATCTCTTCCATCATGCAGTAAGATTGATGACTTGAGGTTATGATGAACGTCGTGGCGAGATCCAATAATCCTTACATTTCGAGGGTACAGCTCTAAAACTGTGTTCGCAGGCCGGCCGCTAGATAGTACACTGGACCAAACCTATTGGTAACTCTCTAGGAGGCTTCCGAATCAGCTAGTGTATAATCTTCCTACCTCTACTCTGCCAGAGTGACTGGAGGGAGTCCGAGTAGTGTGTATGTGGGGAGCATTGTCAAGGCCTCGTCATGTCAAGGATCTGGGTATATTCTTACCATGTGTACGCCATATCCTAAAATTTCATTACTTCATACAGCATGTCCCACCCACTTTTTCTTACTTTTGAATACACCATGAAATGTCAAACTAATAGAGCAAGCTTATCTGTGAAAAGATCTAAATCTCCCAAGCACTTCCTAATTCATTTCACAAATATATGTGGTCTCAATTCTAATCTCAACGATGTCCATTTCCACTTGCAGTCTGCCAAACCCCATGTACTTTTTCTGACAGAATCTCAGTTATCGGTTGATTCAACTACTGCTCATCTCAGATGCCCAAATTATTTGCTGTATGATTCCTTTCGTCTCAAAGGTGGTACTTGTGCATATGTTGGTTCTGATATTCCCTGTCAGAGACTTGGTAATTTGGAATCTCCTCTTTTCAATCTTCTCTGGCTTAAAATCTCTCTACCTCATTGTGTCAAAATTCATCTGTTGTCTCTACCGTTCTTCCAACTCCACTAATCACTTGGAGCTCTTTGACTTCCTCTCTTTGCAACTTGACTTTCTCCAGTCCAACTTTCCTAACAGTGAGGTAATTTTCCTTGGTGATTTTAATGTTCACAACTCCAGCTGGCTTCCGTTTTCTAGTCACACCTACCCAGCAGGTCGAGATGCTGAGGCTTTTGCAATTACTAATGACCTAGCACAGATTGTTCATTTACCTACAAGAATACCGGACAATCCTAATCATACAGCCAATACGCTTGATCTTTTTCTCACAAACAACCCTTTTAAGTACACAGTTGAAGTGAAAGGTCCTTTAGGCACTTCAGACCACAACCTGCTGATTGTCTCTTCTCCAATGGAACCTTTATCTCATGGCTATTCCCAACTTTGTGTTGTTTGGCATTACAAAAATGCAAAATGGGATGACCTGCGAGACTTCTTTTCTTCTTTTCCATGGTCAGATTACTGTTTCAAAACTTCTGATGTCAATGTTTGCTCAGATCGTGTCAGTGAAATTATTCTTGCAGGAATGGAATCCTTTATCCCACACTCCACTTTAAAATCTCGTCCTTTATCTAAACCTTGGTTTTCCAATAAATGTGCTAAGGCTGTTCAAGAGAAGAATGTTGCATATCGTAATTGGCTTGTTTATAATTCTTCAGTTTCATTTTCTGCCTACACCAAAGCTCGCAACAATTGTAAAGCAGTTATTAATCAGTCCAAACTAGAGTTTGAACAGGCTAAGAGTAGTAAACTTGCTTCTTGTCCTAATGGTAGCCGAGCATTCTGGTCTCTTGCCAAAGCTATTGGCCGCAAATTTTGCCCATCTCTGCTCCCACCTCTGTTCAAACCAGATGGTTCTGTTGTCACTTCAGCCAAGGATAAAGCTGACCTGCTCGCATCCTATTTTTTTTCCAGCTCATGTATTAATGATCTTGGTAAAACACCTCCCACCATTCCCAACACGGTCCATTCAATACCTCCTGTGGTCTTCCGTCAAAAGGCTATCAGAAGGATTTTGATGAATCTTGATGCTAAGAAAGCTCCAGATGCTGAACTTACTCCTATTCTTTGACACCTTTTTTCACTTTCTTATTCCAAAGGTGTTTTTCCTTCTGCTTGGAAATTTGTTCATATCCAGCCAGTTCCTAAAAAGGGTGACAAATCCCTCCCATCCAATTATCGTCCCATTGCAATTACTTCTACATATTCTAAAGTAATGGAGAAATCAATTTACCGCCAACTCTTAAACTACCTAGAAACCTTCCGTCTGATCAACGATCGCCAGTATGGATTCCATCAGTGTCGATCCACTGGTGATATTCTGGCTTATGTTACCCATTTATGGACTAATTCAATGGAAAGGTTTGGTGAAACACAAGTAGCTGCTCTTGACATCTCAAAGGCTTTCGATCGTGTTTGGCATAAAGGTCTTCTAAACAAGTTTCCATCTTATGGTTTGCCAACTGTTTTTAGTAATTGGTTATCTAGTTTTCTCTCTGATTGCTCACTGAGGGTGATGGTAGATGGCTCTCTGTCTTCTAACTTCTCCACTAATGCCGGTGTCCCCCAAGGTTCAGTTCTTTCCCCTATTCTTTTCCTCATGTATATTAATGACCTTCTTCCATTAACTGGAAATCCTATCCATAGTTTTGCCAATGATAGAACATTGCATCCACTTTCCATTTTGAGAAACCTTTTCCTGCTTAATCAGCTTCAACTTCTCGAAAATCTGCTACCAATTCCTTAAATGTCGATCTTCAGGTAATTCTCCAGTTGGGCAAAGACAACTTCGTTGATTTCAACCCTTCTAAAACTCAGTCTTGTCTTATATCTCGCAAAAAGGATTCTTCTGCTCCTATGCTTATCTTTGGTGACACTCCGATTTCTAGGCAAAATGATATATCTCTTTTGGGGATTACCCTGACTTCTAATCTCTCTTGGCACAAGCACATTTCCTCTGTATCTAAAAAACTTGGTTTTCTCTTTCGCTCTCGGTGTTACTTTTCTTCCAAGCAGTTGCTCACTCTGTATAAATCGAAAATCCGCCTTGCCATGGAATATTGTTCCCACATCTGGGGTGGTGCCCCCAAAACCTCTCTCAGGCTTCTTGATTCCATTCAGAAGAGGGCAGTTAAGTTAATTAATGATTCATCTCTAACAGAGTCTCTCCACTTGCTTTCTCATAGACGTACTGTTTCTGCTGCATGCCTCTTCTACAGATACTTCCATGGGCACTGTTCTTCCGAATTGGCTTCTATAATTCCCGCTCTCTCTTTCAAAACAGTCCGAACACGTGCCGCCACCAGCCAACATTCATTTACTGTCCAACTTCAAACCCACAGAACCAACTTTTCATCTTCCTCATTTATTCATTCAACTGCCATTTTCTGGAACAACCTTCCTTCATACGTATTTCCTGAAAATTACAATCTACAGAAGTTCAAGTCCAATGTCAACAAATATCTTCTTTCGTCTTCTCAACCTCCAACCCAAGCACGGTACTAAGTACTATAGGTTCTAATACCCTCGTGTTTGGGGTTCTCATAAAAAAAAAAAAAAAAAAAAATCTTAAAATGAAAAAATGTGAGATTGAAAAAAAAAAAGGTCTTAAAACCAATCAAAGCAGAAATTTAATAATTCTAACCAATAAATCACAATTTAGAAGACATGCTAAAGTTTTACAGAAATGGGCTGCCATGCAAAACCTGTTAACATAAACTAAGAACAAAGTACTCCTGTGGCCATGGGTGCCCTGCAGAATATTTTGCAAGGTGGTGCATGTTGGAATAATTTTTTTATTCATCAAATTTTGGAAAACGTGCAATATCTTAAGTCAAGTTTGACTGAGTTACATGTAGAGCCGAATGAATTAATATTTTAGGCTTTTTTTTTTTTTTTTTAATGTATAATTTGTATCGTTTTATTGTTTCAATAAATTAATGAAAATATTAAAAATACTGTATTACTTTGAAATCCAAAGGCAGTGCACTTGCACCATCTTGCACCATGCTGCTTGCACCCATGCCTGTAGCTATTTCATTTTTGGTTATTTTCCCAACAAGATAGAGCAAAACCACATAGAGTGAATGCAGTTCATCATTTCCCAGAGGAACATTGTAATGCCATGGTTATTTCTAGCTGTTATCCTGGACGATGTGAAATCGGATGATCTTTGTCGTTGTGATTGTCAAATCTCAATCTGTGTGATTATTTCCTAAGAGGATCACTGAAGGTCTACAAGGAACAATCCACATACCATTGAAGAAGTGAAAGGAGAAAAATCACAGCTGTTGTGTATGGCAAACTTCAATTGATGTCTGTGAATAGCCTTGGATGTGCAAGGATCACATAATGAATAAGGTTTTGTCTGAACAATAAAGTATCATGTCTAACATCTTTAATAACACCAGACTCACCAATGCTAGAGAAATATGTCAAGAAATATAAGCATTCAAAAGAGTTGCATCTTTTCTTGATGACCTTATAAATTAACATGATATTCAGGAGAGAATTCTAAGCCAAGCTACTTAGCAGGTTGTCATAAAATTCTAAATACAGCTATGCACTTCTCACAGAAACCGAAATGCAAAGTACATAGCTGTATCTAATAAACAGCTTATCTCAAAATTCTCTCCTGGATATCATATTAATTTCCTTACACTATGCTTATAAGTATTTTTCAACATATATCAAATTCCAATGTAGCTATATATTCTCTTCTTAATATAATGCATGTAATTTTAATTTTCTGCTTAGAATTAAACCCAAACTTTTTGCTTGATGAAGGAATCATACAGATGATTCAGAGGCATAGTCTGCAACTTGTTAGTAAATTATTGTACCAGATGTGGAGTCTTACTTTTTCAAATAGAAAAACAAGTGTCTTCCCTTCATTTTTATATTTAATTTATTAATATTCTATATAAGGATCCTTACTCAATATATTAGTTACTGCTGTTTTGTCAGGGAACTGTCGTCACCAGAAATTATCATCCATTTGATAACAAGTAAGCTCCTAAATAGGCAGGGGTTTTGGCAATGCCATTTGTTTAAAAATAATAAAACATCATGGCAACTCATGGTAACTTTTAACTACTAAGCAATTTAACCTCTACCAAGCACAAAAAAAAAAAAAAAAAAAAACCCACAAGAAAAGACAAAGACGGCCCTGTGTTTTCATAAGCAGCATTTTAAAAATATTCTGAATGCAGGAGAATGGATACATTTGAAATATTTACATCCTAGCAATTGGCACTCACCAAGTAAAGCCTGTAAACTGGCACTACATTGAGTTAATCTTTCTCCAGGATCAGACTGTGGAAAAAATACAGATGCAGGCAATCCATTTGATGCTGGTTCAAAACGAAAACCAACAGATATAAGCAGCTCCTTCCAACCAGCTACAGGACCTACTTTATTCTCAATACTTTTCTGAGTAGTGTACATTGCATTCTTATGACCTCTATGAATTCGTTGCAAAGATTTTTCCACCTGAAATTACGTGAAAGAATTAAAAAAATACTATAATACTAAATAACAAATTTCTTTTTTCATCACAGTATAAAATTTAAGTTCCATATTAGAAACTTAACATTTCTATAATATATGCAAAATTAACCCTTACAATTAAAATATCCAGTTGGAAAAATAGCTGTCTAAAGATATTCATAAATTTATATAAATAAACTTACTAAGTGAAGAACAACTCTTAAGGCATCCCGACATCTGTCTGGTGTTTTCAGAAGTTCTCCTAAAGCCTGACCCATCAGTGCAACCTGATTACTAAGACGAATGTCACATCCAACAAGAAAAAAGCTAGCCCAATTTGCAGGATGAGCAAAATGTTTGGTTGTCTGGATAGTTCTCATGGCTTCAGCTAAAGCTATGCTAACACGTGATCCCTAAATAAAATTTAATAATATTAGTTTAAAAAATAAATGAAATATTAGCTTTACTTAACAATGAATAATAATTTTCAGTCTATATATAGATGGATAACCTTCGATATTTGTATATCTATTTGTATGTAAGTGCAAGCTATCAACGCATTTCTATATGAATATATATAAAAATCTGGAAATTTAGTATATCAAAATGATAATATAATGCAATTTTTTGCATTATATTATAATTTTGATGTACTAATTTTCCTTTACAGTTCCCCCACTTTATATTGGCTTGGTAATTCAGCCCATAATTTTTCTTAATTTATCATAACCTCTAGGATTTTAACATTCTTTCACCTTTCATAAATCTACTACACTTCTTTTTCTACTTTCATCACTCTGCTAGTTGCTGGCACTTTGTATAACTATCACATCCATTTATGCATATTTAATTCAATATATTAATACAACTTATATATATATATATACATACACTGTCGATCTCCATATTTGCAGGGGTTAGATGTCAACACTTCCCTTGAAAACATGAAATTCCGTGAAAATCTGTACTCTTGCCCAAATAGGCCCAATTGGCCATATGTTTTCTACGTATGCCTATGTTTTCTACGCAACCATTTACAATTAACCAAAAAAATGTTTAAATGTGTTTAAAAGGTTTTAATTGTGTTTTACAATAATGAGTAACATTTTAGACCCATGTTTCTAAAATACTGTATCAAAATTTTATCACACAGTTAAGAATAAGACATGCATCAGGATATTCACCACAGGATTCAGTACTCCTCAGTAGTAGGGATCTCAGAGGCTGGAGAAGAAGCAGGGTTGGCTGACGTCGAGACTTCTGCCTTGAATCCTGGGCCTTCTTCTCTTTGACAGCATAGGTGCACTGAGGCATCTTCTTCCAGAATAATTCCGTCTCATTGGCATTGAAAACCTGTTTAGGTTTATATCGCTTCTCCCCAATGAACTTCTTGAGTTGTGCCGGGTAGGCCTTAGCAGCCTCGCCCACAATCTTTACATTACGGAGTGAATAACATCTCTTGAATTTCTGGAACCAGCCTTTGCTGGCAATGGTTTCCACAGTGCTGCTGGTACAGGGGGTTAAATCTATTGTAAAGAACAAGGGATTGGCCGAAATTATGCCAATGTTCACAGGCAAGTTGTTTTTGTTGTGCTGGTCTTCGATCCAAATGAACAGTGCATTTTCCATTTTTAACATCACTTTATTACATACATAAGCCATGTATTTAGCAGTAAGAATTCCACCACTTTGCACTGCCTCGCTGATCTCAGTTTCTTGTTTCCTTATGTATGTATGATATGCTACTTTCGTTGAAACCAAACATGCGGCCTACGGCTGCATATGTGAGCCCTTCTCGACATTTATCTAGAATCCACAATTTCTAGTTCAAAGTTATCAGTTTCTTGTCCCTTTTAGGCTTTTGTCCATCACTAGATGCACTTCGTTTAGAACCAATTCACATAAGCACAGTAATATTTTAAGCACAAGTAGCCTAATGCAGACACACACAAATGTCACAAGCCATCCTACTCAGATGTTGCTCACTGGGTTGATAAATATTGTAAAGACAAAAATGTTCCTTTCAAGATTTTGCTTCTATTAGATAACACTCCTGGACATCCTATGCATCTAGATGATTTCGATTCGAACATGAGTCATATTTCTACCGCCAAACATGACTTCACTCATCCAACCTTGGCTCAGGGTGGAGACTTTAGGAAATCTTACAATATTTACCACGGCATCTTAAACATTAATAAGGCTTGGGCAGAAATTACTAAAAGTTGTTTAAATGGCGCATGGAAGGAAATATGCCCGTGGCACATAAAAGGCTTCGTAGGGTTTGAAAAAGATGAATTATATGAATATATGAAGAAGTTATAAATAAGACTGTAAAGGTTGCAGAGCTACTTCAGTTGGAGGTTGTTGCCCAGGATGTGGAGGAGTTAATAGAGGAAGAAGAGAAGGAATTATCTAACGAAGAACTTATTGACATGCAAGCAGCGATAAGGAAAGAAGAAAATGCTGATGAAGCTCAAGATGAACTAAATGAGGAGCTGAGACGCTTCATTACCAGAGAGATGGCAATGGCATTTCGTGAAATTGAATCGGCAATGGCGAGGTTTGAGAAGATGGATGGATCCTGATAGCAAACGATTCTTAAAAGTTGATAGAGGGGTGAATGATATGCTTGCCTGCTACAAAGAAATCTACGATGAAAAGAAAAAAAGCCACCGTCCAGTCATCCATTAATATGTTATTTTGTAAGGTTGAGCAGCTGACCCCTTCTAAATCTCCATAGCCTTCAACCTCCACAGTGGAGTACTTATCAGCTGAAGACGTAGATTCTGGAAACAATGCTCGAGAGGTAAAACTTACTGAAGTTATGCCTGTCTCTTCTCTTTTTTTTGAAATTTTATAATTTTGAAATTTTTTAAATTTCACACTTTTGTAATTTTTCCTGTGCAAAAGATAAAAAATTGAATAAATACAATAAATAATTCTATTCACATGTTCGTCGAAAATTTCTTTTTTGATTCAATCAATACAGCAAGCACAGTCGAGAGTGTTGCACAAGCATGGGGGGAAATTCCGACTTACGTAGAGTTCCACGGAATGCAACCCTTACGTTAACTGGGGAGTGACTGTATTAGATTAACAAGTTATTTGTAAAATATAAAGATCTACTCATACCTTTTGATAGGAAAATTCTTCAGCCTGATGCTCATATCAAATTGATCCAATTAATACATTATGTAAAAGGACTAAATTTATATCACATTATTATGCTTTAAAAATATTATTAAAATATACAGTTTACTTAAAAACTAATCTTGTATTCAATTTCCATTATCTATTCACTGTTAAAAGGAAGAGCAAAGCATAGCCGATGTACATTAACTCACCCAAAACTAAACCAACCAGCAATAACAGACTGGAAACTGAAGACAATTATCAAATTTACTTAAAATATTTTTGATTAAACTTCTTTATAAGGGACTAGGTTATTTTGGTATGATCCGTGCTCATAAGAAGTAAAGTGAAACACTCAACAATATCCACTCTCTTATATAATAAGATTCAATTAAAATTAGCGTTCTGCAATGAGATTATTTTTGTTAACCAATGTAAATAGTGCTATTTACACATGCACGTAAAGGTCCATGAGTCTGAAATAGTGTATGGACTATGTACATTTATAGAGTTAGGGTTTAACTTCATTTTAAGTGTTTCAGCTATTAAGAGCTTTGTATACTCGTATTGTGTATTAATTACTCTTGCCTCATTAAAAAGAAAAACATGGTTCTCGTAGATGGCGTGAAAGGAAAGTTCAGATGCACCTGTCCTTTTTGCCCTCACGGATGCCTTGTGTTTACTGAATTTGCATCGAAAGATAATTTTGGGTAGAACCAATGTAAAAAAAGAGTTTTATTCCCCACACGCAATGTTATAGACTATGTTGGTTCGTTCCATACTAACCAATTGTAGTTGTCTTCCTCATCTTCAATACTGTGTGGAGTAAGGAAGGAGATGAGGAAGACAACTACAATTGTTACAAGAAAATACTCATAAAACCAACTGACATCCTACACTTATACTGCAACCTTTGCTGATTACACACTCAACTCAAAACTAAACAAATCCTGATAATATTCAAACATAATGCACTCTTTTGCATATGCAATCTAATACCACATACTGATACGGCCTCCGTAGCTAAGTGGTCAGGAGCGGGAGTACAGTAGCACAGACTCTTTGAGTAGACCGGGGTCAAACCCTTGATTACTAAATACAGCCGATCTGCCAACCCGCACCGAACCAGCATGGCAGATTATGGTCCATTTTCCTCATATAAATTGTTGAGAAGGCTCCCATCCTGCAGTGGATTGATAATGGCTGCTGCTTACCTTACCTTTATGTACAACAATAAGTTGAGAGAAAATTCAAACTTGTGAAGATAATTATAAAAGGTTATTTATCTGGATATGATTGAAAATATTTTATAAAATACTATTATACTATTTATTTCCTCAATGTGATCTCTTCTTTAACTCAATGCACTTATTCCAGCAATTACTCAATTAAGCAAAAATCTAAACTAAGCCATCAAGCCAGTCTGTTTCACCTTAGTATCACTTGAGGAAAAAATTATTGTACAAACTTCAAATTGCTGAAATAAGCATGAATCAATACGAGTTGGGTCGATGGTGTGGTGCTGTTTTCATGATATAGCCTAGGAATTTGATAGTTGTGAAGGGAATCATGAATGTTGATGCCATCCTTAACATTTTGGACAATTCTATACACCCCCTACAATGTGGCAGTTCTTTGCTTTAGATTCATGTTTGTTTCAACAGGATAATGCCAGTGCTATTTAAGAACAGTTAATGAACACAAATGTACAAGGGTTGGAATGGCAGGCACAGAGTCCTAATTTTAATCCTATGGGATGAAAACTGGAATATCATGTGAGGGCTAGACTAATGTGTTCCACATAGTTCAACTAGTCATATTCTGCAGGAAGAATGGAGGACTATATCTGCTGCAGTTTACTGTTCGTTGGTGAAAGCCTATTCAATAGGGTGTAGTATATAAGTGAAAATGTTTTGAACATAAGGCATTACTTGAAAATGAAATGTCAAATCTACAATTTTTCAGTACATATTTTGTTGACTTCTGGAGACTAAGTTCAATTCCCATTCCATAATTCCCTTTCTAGTTTCCCCTACAGAAATATTATCATAAATATGAAATATCAATTCTGATTCTTTTTAAAATTTCAGTACTTATTTAAAACACTCTTAAGGACCTCTGCACTATACAGCATGTGGATAAGTTAACCAATTTGCTCTGCATACCTGTTCTCTCCCCCTTTAAAAAGATATGCTACACATATCCCATACCCATGGTTACCTATCATGGGAACTTGTTTTATGACAAGCTGCTAAGTATCTTGGCTTAGAATTCTCTCCCGAATGGTGAAGTTTTAGTACACAATTCTTGAGTACAGTATAAAAGTTTTTTTAACTCCTGAGGTACATTACTTGATAATCAAATGCACTTGAAATGTTACACAATGTCTGCATTAGCACATTTCAGTTCATCCATCCTTTCATTTCATTTCAGTTCATCCATCCATTCATTAAATTAAAATTTAGTGATGAATTTAATTAATTTTACATTTAATTTAACAAAAACTGTTTCATTTAATTTTACAGAAACTGTTTTTATCCTGTAAATTTTCTTATTTTTGATATATTTATAATGAATTTTAAATTCATTATAACCTCTGTGGTTTCCCAAGGTTACAAATTCCCATAACCAAAAAATTTGTAACCTTGAAAAACAACAGAGGTTTACAGCTCCATTCCCCCCACATTCTAATTTAAAATAAGAAAATTTAAAGCATAAAAACAGTTTCTGTAAAATTAAATCTGTATGATATAAATTATAAAAACCTTTAGTTTTCAGAGTAGAGTGTTTAATAAATAAATGAATATAAAAATACTTACAGACACAATTGTATTTATATAAATCTATTTTATAATAACCACATTAAAAATATCAACCAAATAAATAATATAATTAATGATTTAAAAAAACCTGATATGTAAGTTTTTTTTAATTTTTAAGTGAAAAAGGGGAATCATTATGTCATATTCAATTTAAACCAATATTTCAGTTGTATTAACAAACATTCTCTTGTCAAGAACTTTCTTTAAAATAACAAACTTAATTATAACAATCAACAACCAAACGTATTCTTTTTAGGTGAAGAACATGAGTGAAGGTTAAATTATCTTACCTGTAACAGTGCAGAATAAAAAGTACGCAACAGAATTTTTACAGCAGTGTCAGGAACAGGCCATAAGGATACTAAGACACACTGGGCTCCTGCTGCCAAAAGAGCCCTAGTAAGGCCAACAACCCCATCCGAATGTGCACGACCATGGTGATTTCTTGTGTGACATGAACTAATAACTACCAATCGTGCAGAAAGTCTAAGATTCAAGATGTCTGCTGCTGTAAGCAAAAATTCCGAAAGAGGAGGAAGATCTGTAGTAGAAGACAGCTCTGATGTCGGCTCCTCGCAGCATTCTAAAGTGTCGTGTGTGCCTTCTGGCTGTGAACCAGAACTATGGGAAAAGTGCCTGGATGACTCAACAAATTCACCTGGAGATAACACAATAGCAGAAAGTTTCCAGGATATATGTGTGGCAAAATGGATACACTCAGCTTGTGACAACTGACTAAGTACCATTTCTTTAGTAGCCTGACTACCAGTAATGGATTTAGTTGACAACATTTCTGCAACCAAACTTGCCTCTTGTTCTGCACTTGTAATATCAGCCCATCCCCATTGTTCTGAAACAGTTGCAGGAAGTTTTGGATTGCCAACAACCAAAGATGATATATGATCCTTATTGTTCTGTTGTCTAAGGACTTTAGATCGTTGACTGGCTTTCAGAGCACTAATAGATGGTAACACTGTCAAACTAAACCGTTCACAAAGGTATTCTTCACAAGTACTACTCTTCAGCATAGCATAAGGTACAAGGTATAGGTCTCCATCTAAAACTAGAAGTAGCTCTTGTGGATCTGGTTCTCTAGGAAGATTTTCCTCAATAGGAGCAATAAGAAGATCATACAAAGCATGCAGTGGGGCAGGGCCTTGCCACTGGGGACATCGAGACCTTATACTCCCTGGTCTGCTTGCCAAACCACTAGCAATACTACCACTTACACTTCCAACACTGAACAGACTACTCAGACTATAGTTGCTGCTATTGAACAAGTGGTTCCTATTGACCATCCGCAGAAAGCCTGTTCTATCATTTTCCTGAAACAGAAATGAGTAATTAAAAAAAATAAATGCTACAAATAATTAAAAATTATTTAGTAATTTTTAATGTACTGAAGTGATTTAAGAAAGAAAATTATGAAAAGATTGATAGATTCCTTAGCTGCTATATAACATTAATCAAACTAAATGAAAAAATCATTTATTATAAAAGCAATTATATATTGCTGTTTTGTGATTATAACCTCTTAACCAAATTCAAAATAAATGTGAAAAAATTATTTTATAGAAAATATTGAAAGTCTGAAACCACAAAAAAATAAAATAAAATAAATTATAAACTATTTTGATATTTGCATATGTTAATGTGGCTTCACAAGTATTAGTGATATAACTTTAATGTGAAGAATACTGTGTTTAATTCTTTTTTCCTGGTTTGTGTAATTTTGTTTCTAATTCTTCAATAATACCTTACTGAAAACAAATTAAAAAAATCATCAGAAATTACTAAGATTCAAACTTTTGATACATCTTGTATATTAATGTATAAGAATTAATCATTTAATTCCTATAGTCCATATAAAAAACATAATTCTGAAAAAGTTCCATGTAAAAACAAATTATGAATGCTGGTACCTAATAAGGAACAATGTCATAGGTAACTCCTAAGCCAGAAATATATAATTGTGTTTTTAAAATATTCTGTGTATTGAATGGTATTTTTTAAAGTACTGTATAAGAGTTTTTTTTGGTTCTGTCCCTTACTGTTTACTTATCACCATGATGACCACCTATTTTTTGAAATTCCCCTGAAGGAGACAGTTTTGGGGCTCCCTACCACTCAGCATGAATTGTTGAGGAGGCTTCCACCCTGCAGTGGGTTGATAATGGCTGCACTTTACTTTTTTTTTTTACCCCACTTATTAACAAAAATTGCAGGTGCCTCCTCTTCACAATATATCCACAGTTGCAATATGTAGCAATATCTGTGGCATAGTACTTGTACTTTATTTGCAATTTATCATTATTGTATAAGTAATCCTGGGACAACAATCAGGGAAGAAAGATAGATGAATAAAAAGTTGATAACTGCAAGTATCAAATATTATTATCTGAGAATATTACACAAAAATCAGTTACATAATGAAGTGTGACAAAGAAATTAATTAAAATAATTACTTTTAAAGGAATATTGATATTTCTTTATTTAACACACGAGATATACAAGAAAATAGTAAAAAATTATTAACTTAATGTATTCTTTGGATGGCATGTAACATCACAATCTGAATTGAATTATGATATTTTAAATATCATAATTCATTGTAATTATTTCATTATGACTAGTTATTTTCACTATATTTTTTTCCTTGTGTTGATGTTTGTTATTTTGGTTTTTTTTTTAGGAGCATTAGCAACTAAGGCCATATTGCTCCGGGATATGAGGTGGTCATTCCCTGACCTTTCCACATCCTCCATATTTGGTGGTGACGGGCTCGAACCCCGGTCTAATCAAGAAGCGTGTGCTACGCACTGCTGCTCCTTCCCACCTGGCTACGGAGGTGCCATCCTTGTGTTGATGTGAGGTTCATTCCTACTATCATGGAAAATGACTCATTTTTAAATTTAAATTTTAATAAATAAAAGTATATATGAGGCAAGATTTGATCAAATGAAGCAGACTTTTGAAAAACAGTTCAAATTCATAAACACCTGGTAACATGTCTGTTGACAAAGCCACAAACATGGAACACCACTTCATTAGGTCACAAGATGTATGTTCCACAGCAAATCAAACCTGTCTCTCAAAAATCCCAGCATTATCTGTGCAAATTTTATTTGCTGGTCACATTCTTCTCAGAACAATTATTATTGCTCATAATGTGGTTTCCACCCACAGAATTTCAGTTCATGTTTCCAGGTAGGTAGAATGAATGCATGCACAGCCAAAACAATCCATTTGTCAACCTGTCACAGCAAATTTCTTGGGCTGTGTTCAAACATCTGTCAGACACCGCTTCAACACCTGAAGACCATGATGTTGAATACATCCACACCTGACTTGATCATAATGTGCTCTATATGACAATTCCTAGTTGTCTAAGGATCTAGAGTTTCCCTCTACTCAATTTTAGATACAATAAAAAAATACAGTAACAATGAAGTGCAAACTGCACTTGGGGGAACTCGCAAAAATAAACATTTTCTCTGAGAGGGAAACCGGCTATCATATTTGTCAATTGTAATATATTAAGTTATAAATTTTTGTCGAGAACAACATATGCAATCCTTTTCTAAACTACGAAATCACATTTAGAATAGCATAATCTGCTAATGGTATAATGGAAAATATGCATGAACTGATGAACAAGTTGTATATTGGCCATAATAATTACTATTCTCCATAATTATACTACTGCACTATAGAGTTCACTTGTGTTGTTTATAACCCACAGAAATACATCCCTTTGGGGGGAGGGGAAGTCCAGTAATCTGATTTTCAGAATTTATCAAAGTTTTATTAGGTTATTTTTTATGTAAAATACTCATTCAAATAGCCAGAGACTATTTGAATAATTCAAATTAATTATTTACCTGGTAATGGATAGGCCATGGCAACCCCATTATGACAACCTGCTCACTCTCTAGACCTGAATTCACTCTATTTTAACTTGTGGGTGGCATCTGAAATTTATCACTTACATGACACCGATTGCCAACAATAAAATACTTTGGCAAATCTAAACAACACCTGAAATTTTTAGATGCACCATGCAGTCCATGATGAGGTGTGTTCAGGTGTGTATTAAAGTGTAAGGTAAAGTAGATAATTGTTGGAACGTGAAACAAACTGTAACTCAGAAACAAAGCAATTTCAGATGTATGTTTATATAATTTTTTTTCATTGTTTTTAGGTCCTGAAATGATCCTGAAAGTGCAGCCACATGTTATGACACACGCCATGTAATCCAAAAACGCACACACACACACACACTGCAAAATTAAGAATAAGCTAGCAGAACGGGAAGCCCAGGTAAGAAGCAAACAGAGAAAACCAGTAGATAACACAGCAACAATGGCAATTAGAATCAATAAATTTCAAACTTAAAAGAAATCTACACATCAACGAACTCACTAAAACTAATCAGTGCATCAATGCAATAGATTGATTAACAGTGGCTCTTATGCAGTGAGGGGAAAAAAAAAAAAAAAAAAATATATATATATATATACACAGTAGCTAAGAGCACCTAAAGCAGTGCCAGACTGCTTAAAGAAAGCACAATTAAATAGAAGATCAAAATAAGAAACAAGGCTATGTATATATGTATAGTCAAAGCTCTTTATAGTTTTTGTTTTGTTATTTGGTTTTTAGGAGCATTAGCAACTAAGGCCATATTGCTCCGGGATATGCGGTGGTCATTCCTTGACCTTTCCACATACTCCGTATTTGGTGGTGATAGCTCTTTATAGTGATCCTCTTTTTACTGTCTCAGCACATAATAACAACCATATGGTAGGTCCTGGCCAATTTCCCATAAATCTAATACTATTTTATATTCATTATAACAACCTTGAAAGAAATGATAGAACACTAATTTATTGAACCTGATCAGAAGCTTGCAGGCTAAATATGAGAAATCGCTGGTTGGCATAATGAAATTAATTTCAATTATAAGATCATTTCATTATACGCAGGTATAGACTGCAAGTTTATCAATATAGTTCCTATGAAGCAAGTAGCACTGCCAATTATGGAAAAATTAAGATTTGACAAGGATGTTTAGATCAAGTCTTATGTATGTATGATGTATGTTTAGGTCAAAATTATAGATCAAGTTTTAGATCTATGGGCATTCTAATAGCAAAATCACTAAGCAGTTCAACATTCCTAAGACTACACTGTTCACCATTCTGAAAGACTGAAAAAAGATTCACAAAAAAACATAGCCATAAATAAACAAAAAATATTTTAAAAACTAAGGCTGACTGTCTGGTATTGGATGGTTCCAGAAATTTAAGATGTCATGGGCTGTCAAAAAAAAGTGTGTGGCAAACAAGCAGCTGCTGGCAGTGAAGATGCAAAGGAATGGAAGGATAATCATTTAAAAAATGTTTTGCTGGTACACCAATGAGAACATCTCCAATGCTGCTGATGAAACTGTACTTTTAAGTTTCTACTGGATAAAATGCTTACATTTCAAGTAAGAAATGTAGTGGTAGAAAAAATACAAATTAATATTCTCCTAGTGGTAAAAACATCTGATACAGAGAAGTTTCCTCTCTTAATCACTGGGAAAGCCCAGAACCCCCTTGGTCCTTTAAAGGTTTGAAGACATTTCCAACTACATATCAAGCAAACCAAACGTTTGGATGCCATCAAAATTCTATGAAGAATGGATCAGAGACTTAAATTGCAAGGTAAGTATCAATTCCACAACAACAGATAGAAATCTGTTCCAGCATCAACTACTTGCTGGCTAAAGGCAAACTTCCGCACATCTATTCTACAACTGTCTTTCCTCAGATTGAATCTATGCTCTCTCAGGTTCTTAATCTCAGAATCAAAAAATTCTGCTGTTTGCGGATAGCTGCATCCTTATTGCCAAGTGAATGGCCTACGTGCAATCAATACCGAGTACCTGCCACCTAATATATCACTTCTCCAGCCACTTGATCAGGGTATAATTCAGTGCAAGAAAAACTATTGAAGAATACTATTAAACAAAATTGTGCTGTGTATCAAAAGAAAAACTGACCCCTCGTGGGAGTCAGAAAACTGAAAACTTCTGACTCCTTGTGGGAGTCAGAAGTGTTTAAAGCCGCTAAGTGGATTTTTTTTATTTATTGATTTGAAATTGTTTTTCTAAAACTTTTGATTTAAATTTAGTAGTATAGCATTATTTTGAGATTTTCTGATTAATCTAATTAATCAAAATCCACGTGTTACAAGTTGCAGTTCTGCTGAACGAGAAGTTTTTTTAGCCATATTTAGCTGCTTTATTGACCAATTGTTACATCAAATTATTTTCTATAAGTAGCTTATAGACCTAGTCAGGATCCTTAATTTACTCTGAATTGAGACATCGAGATTTGGAAGTTAATTAATCCTTAAGTGTCCGTAGATTTACCGTTCGTAACTTGCCGCCATTGTTATACGACACAACGTTATATCCCGAACTAGATAGCATAAGCTTAGTATAGTATAGTATATAATATAATATTGTCAATTAATCAGTAATTTCTATTAATCTTGTTAAATTTCATTGTTAATTAAATTGTACTTTTAACTAAATACATATAATGACTTAGATTAAAAACGTAACATAATTAATTAATACATAACTTGATACGGAAGTTATATAAACGGAACTCGAAGATAATACTCAATACTGAAAAATATATATAGCGTTATAACTGTGTTGGGATACAAGTTTAGGATTATAATTTTGTACTGAAATTGACATTTTATTGAAATTAAATCAAATCCATGACTCAGACCAGAGCAGCAAAGCAAAAGGCTCAAGCTAATGGGAGTGCCGTGGCTCAGGGGAGAACTGAGGGGGGGCAGTTGCCCTCCGAATCACAGCCTTTTAAAATGCACTGCTTGCAAGATGTTTTTGGAGCAATCGGGTACGGGACATGATATTGCCATGGAGGACGTCTTTGTGGTTGCGCGATGTAAGAAGTGTAAGGAAATCAGACGACAACTCAGCATTGTTATCGGCCTATATGAGACCTTGAAGGACAGGGTGGATGCCCTCGAAGGATCTAAATTGAGGGGCCCATCAAGCTCTCAGCTGCCCACATCAATGCCAGAGCTTGCACTTGGTCATCACGCAACACAGCGGCAATCCCCAAGGCAGACTACGCTGGTCCCACAGGAACTAGTAGTTGTTGGTGACTATTGTCAGGAAAACGGGGAACATGCTTTGTAAAAAGGATAGGTGGAACAGGACCTGGGTATGTCTGCCAGGGGCAAAGGTTGATGACATTGTAGAGCGGATATCATCTTTTAAGGGCACAAAAGGTGATATAGTTGTACATGTTGGCACTAATAATATTAAGAGTAGGAGACCAGCAGAATTACTTAACAAGTACAGGTCATTACTGAAAAAAAAAAAAAAGCCGTGAGTTAGGATTGAATTTGAAAGTGTCTGCAATTCTGCCCAGACACGATAGAAGGGAGTATATGATGAGAGCTTTGTCGATCAATTCTGCCCTGGAAAGATTGTGCAAGGCTCAAGGGGTAAAATTTTTTTCAGCCTGGTCTGTACTTGTTAACAGGAGAGACTGCTTCTACAGGGATGGGATACACTTAAATAGAAAGGGTGCAAGAATATTTGCTGATGCTATCGAGGCAGTGTTAGGTGGGTTGGAAAACTGCTAGCTTGGAGGGATACAAGGACTAATAGATTAACAGTAGCCACTGGCAGAGGTGAAATTGATTCTTGCATTGCTTCTATTGGAATGAGCAGCAGCCTGGAAAACAAGATGCAGGATATTTCAGAGACTGCTGGGACTCATTGCGGTACAAGTAAACACATGGGTTGTGTTAGGGTAGCTAAGAATAGGAACAGGTGCATGTATACTTCCATGTACACCAATGTTAGGGGTTTGGTAAATAAATTTGATGAATTTCAGGTATTGCTCAAAACATCAAAGGCAGATATTGTTGGGATATCAGAGACGTGGTGTCACACAGATATAAGGAATGCAGAACTGGAATTTGGGGAGTACAATGTGTACAGAAAGGACAGACAGGATAGGAAGGGAGGAGGGGTTATGCTATTAGTTAAGAAACACATAAAATCCAAGGAAGTGAAACCAGTCAACATCGCTGGACAGTGCAGTGTCGAGTCAGTTTGGTGTGACATAAGCACTGGGAGATCAAAATTGAGAGTAGGAGTGCTGTATGCCTAATAACTCTGATGAGTATAATAAGAAACTGTACAGGGAAATAGAGTGGGCCAGTAAATCAGAGAGTCTTATAATGGGGGATTTTAATTTCCCAGATATTGACTGGAATTTGTGGATTGGTCACTCACACACAAACAAGGCTTTTGTGGATTTATTGGATGATTGTTTTCTACATCAGCATGTTCGGGAGGCAACTAGAGGGAGTAATACTCTTGATCTGATTATCAGCAGTGATTCTTCATGCATTAAGAATCTGCAGATAAAGGAACCACTAGGTGGCAGTGATCACAGTGTGCTGAAGTGGGATTTACTCAAAAAGGAAACTACCATCAGGGGCAAAGGGAAGGGTTATTATTTTGTAAAGGCGACTATGATGGTCTGAGACAATATTTAAATTCTATACAGTGGGACCAACTGATGATATTACCAACAGCAAATTCAAAATGGGAAGCATTCAAAGAACTTATCTTGGAAGCTACTAGGCTTTTCATACCAATTAAGAAATATTGTTCAAGGTTCAGGCCTAAATGGAGGTCAGAGAAGAAAAATGCATGGGATACATATAAATTAACATGCGACACAGAAGCCTATGATACACATAAGCTGGTCTGTAACCAAGTTACAAAGGAGGTTAGGCAGGCGAAGGCAGATTACGAGAAATCTTTGGCAAAGGATGCAAAGAAAAACAGCAAAGAGTTCTTTACTTATGTAAACTCTAGAAGGGGATGAATCAGATTGGTCCACTTGATGTCGATGGTTCAACTGTTGATGATCCTGCTCAGGTAGCTAACAAACTAAATGAATATTTTGCATCAACATTCACACACGAGGAGTTATTCAGCAAGGGGAATGCCAGAGGTGTATTCAACTCTGGCAGTAAGCTAGATAATCTTGTACTAACTGAGAGTAAAGTGGAGGAGAAATTATTGAAGATAAACACAAGAAAGGCACCTGGGGTGGATGGGATCTATCCAGTTATATTAAAGGAGGCAGCAAAGGAAGTAAGCAAACTCTTAGCCATAATTATGAGAGCTTCCTTGGACTCAGGGAAGGTACCCATAGACTGGAGATGTGAAAATGTGACCCCAATTCACAAAGGAGGATTAAAGGCTGACATAAGTAATTACAGACCTGTGAATTTAACTTCTGTTCCAGGAAAATTAATGGAGGCACTGATTAAAGAAGCACTGCAGGATCATCTAGACAAGACTTCAGTTAAAGCTTGGACACAACTTGATTTTGTTAAGGGAAAGTCTTGCCTGACCAATTTGATTTGATACTATGATGCAGTCACAAAAGAACTGGATGCAGGGAATAACTTTGATATTATATATTTGGATCTTAGAAAGGCTTTTGATGCTGTTGCGCATGGAAGACTGCTGCACAAATTGGAGCAGTGTGGCATTGGAGGCAAATTGCTGCTATGGATAAAGGGATGGTTGAGTGGGAGAAGACAGAGAGTGGTAATCAATGGACACTGCTCATCGTGGACTAATGTTATTAGTGGAGTCCCTCAGGGTTCAGTGTTGGGTCCATTATTGTTTTCTGTATTTATAAATGATAAGCCTCCATAGTCGAGTGGTCAGGAGCGGGAGTGCAGTAACACACGCTCTTTGAGTAGACCGGGGTTCAAGCCCCTGACTGCTGAATACGGTCGATCTGCCAACGCGCACTGGACCAGCGTGGCAGATTATGGTCCATTTCCCTCAGCATGAATTGTTGAGGAGGCTTCCATCCTGCAGTGGGTTGATAATGGCTGCACTTCACCTTTTTTTTCTCTATTGATGATGGTATATCAAGCGTAATGTCCAAGTTTGCAGACGATACAAAAGTTGGCAGGGTTGTTAAGGACACTACTGATGCTATGCTGCTGCAACAGGATCTGGAGAGGTTGAGCAGATGGGATGAGAAGTGGCAAATGAAGTTTAACATTGACAAATGTAAAGTACTACATATGGGAAACAGTAACCCCAGAGCAACATATCAACTCTGTGGTACTACACTGACAGTGGTAGAGAATGAAAATGACCTGGGGGTAATTGTGCAGGCAGATATGAAGTTCTCTGAGCAGTGCAGACGGGCTGCAAGAGTAGCTCATGGTGTCTTGTCAATGATATACAGGAATTTTTCTAGCAGGGATAAGGAGGTGATTATTCCCTTGCATAAGGCAATGGTCAGGCCACACCTTTAGTACTGTATACAGGTCTGGAGGCCTCATTTCAAGAAGGATGTAGAGCTGCTGGAACGAGTACAAAGAAGGGCAACAAGATTAGTGAATGAAACAAAGGCTTAAGTTTTGCAAATTACACTGTCTGGAGACTAGGCACCGGCGAGGTGATCTGATAGAGGTGTATAAAGCCTTGAATGGTTCGAGCATGCTCAATACCGATGGGATTCTTCCTTTTGCTCAGAATAATCATCTGAGAGCGCATAAATTGAAATTGAGGAAAGACAGATGTAGGATAGATGTGCGGAAATTTGCCTTTAGCCAGCGGATAGCTGCTTGGTGGAACAGACTTCCATCCCTTGTTGTGGAAGTTGATAGCCTAAATAAATTTAAGGCTCAGCTGGACAGGTATTTTGAACGAACAGAGGGGTGAAATGGAAGTGTTTTTTTTGGCTGATGCTGCATAAGCTTGCTTTCTTGCATCATATACCTCTACAATGTATTTATGTGTTTCAACATGGGACAAGGTTGACGAAAAAAAATTATCTCTAACTCTTTCAAACATGCCAGATTTGTCATGAATGCAAGGGCTGAAGCATCAGCACATGCTTTTCTTCTATTAATTGCAAAGAATGGTCCAATAATTGTTTTGAATATTATGCTGAAGTGGATGGGGACATATTTTCTTTCAGGATATGCACAAATGAAGAGGACTCTGCAAGCACAATGGAGCCTAAAATTTGTAGGGGAAAATGAATTCTTAATTTCACAATTTTATCTGGTATATTATCTTTTGGGCTTAAATAGAAGTAATTTAAATGCCTTCTTGTGATTAAAATATTAGCTATAATAATAGAAAACAAATATTAATAAACCATATAAACCCATTAAAAACAATGTTTACATGTTACGTTACCTCCCCTACACATACAATTTTGGCATGCTATGTTACTGAACTCAGAAAATTTCTAGTTTCTTTGTTCAAATAAAGATTTTTTTACCTACTTGCATCCTGCAGGGACTTGAAACAGTTTACA
The DNA here is from genome assembly GCF_048544385.1 of Mastigoproctus giganteus. NCBI lineage: Eukaryota > Metazoa > Arthropoda > Arachnida > Uropygi > Thelyphonidae > Mastigoproctus > Mastigoproctus giganteus. The sequence goes on along the minus strand of NC_143583.1, from coordinate 94,824,656 downwards.
TCCCTTTTATTTATTGTTCCTGTTTCAATCATCTTTATCATCACCACGAGGGAAAACCACCACACAGACATTTGTTTTTACCCAATACCTAAAACAGTTCTCTCGCCATTTCTGCCTTCTTTGCCACTTTCAGTTTTTTACTGTTTCATTTAATTTTATATTCTGTGTAACATGGAGGAGCTTTCCAACAGAAGTCATCACCTCACTTATTATGTAACTGGTAGAAAATCAGGCTACACTAGTAAGTCCAAATGCTTTTGTCAAAGAAAAGTCACACAATTTACACTGCTCATCACTGAAGTTGCAACATCTAAAAAGAATGGATGGATTTATCTCATGCATAACCATTAGGTATATGAACATAAATGATTAGCATGTCAAGCTGATTGGTGCAGTAAAATATCCAATAACATATCTGTAACCATGCTGATATAGAAATCTGAAAGTGCTACAAAAATGGGTGTTAACATTAACAGGCAAACAACATGTTGACTGAGTGACTTTCTTAGAAAGCACAATAACTGTAACTTGCATTATTGGGAATGTTATATACAGCTGGATGGTCAACTCATCAAACTGTGTAATTCTGTGTAATATGGAGGAATTTTCCAACAGATATCACCACCTCTTTTCTTATGTAAGTGGTAGAAAATGAGGGCTACACTAGTAAGTCAAAATGCTTTTCTCAAAGAAAGGTCAGACAATTTGCACTGCTCATCACTGAAGTTTAGCATTAGTTGAGACATATGATGCAAGGAAGCACACTTATAGAGCATCACCCAAAAAAAAAAAAAAAAAACCCTTCCCATTTCATCCATCCAGTCACTCCAAATGTTTGTCTAGTTCCGCCTTAAATTTATTTAAGCTATCAATTCCACAACAACAGATGGAAGTCTGTTCCGGCATAAACTACCCGCTAGCTAAAGGCAAACTTCCGCACATCTATTCTACAACTGTCTTTCCTCAGATTGAATCTATGCTCTCTCAAGTTCTTAATCTCAGCAAGTGGAAATATCATGTCAGCATTGAGCCTGCTCAAACCATTCAAGGCCTTGAAAACCTCAATCAGATCACCTTGCAGGTGCCTAGCCTCCAGAGACTGCAACTAACAGAATTTAAGCCTCTTCTGGTAAGAGAACCCCTTTGTTCCTCTGACCAATCTTGTTGCCCTTCTCTATACTCTTTCAAGCAACTTTACATCCTTCCTAAAATGAGGCCCCAGGCCTGTACACAGGTCTAGAGGCCTCAAGGCCACACCATTGAGTACACAGTACTCAAAGGTGTAGCCTGACCATTGCCTTATACAAAGGTATAATCACCTCCTTGTTGCTGCTAGCAAAATTCCTATATATATCATTGACAAAACTCCATTACCTGCTCTGATAGCCTGTCTGCACTGCTCAGAGAACTTCATATCTGACTGCACAATTACCCCCCAGGTCTTTTTCATTCTCCACTTCCCTGAGTGTAGTACCATACAGTTGGTATGTTTCTCTTGGGTTACTGCTACCCATATGCAGTACTGTGCATTTGTCAATATTAAACTTCAGTTGCCACTTTTCAGCTCATTTACCTAACTTTTTCTAGATCCTGTTGCAGTAGCATACTGTCTTTACCATCATTAACAACCCTGCCAACGTTTGTATCATCTGCAAACTTGGACATTAAGCCTGATATACCTTCATCGATATCATTAATAAATACACAAAACAACAATGGGCTCAGAACCGAACCCTGGGGAACTCCACTAATAACATTAGTCCATGTAGAGCAGTGTTCATTTATTACCACTCTCTGCTGTCTCCCACTCAACGATCCCTTTATCCAATTCAGCAACTTGCCCTTAAGGCCATACTGCTGCAATTTGTACAGCAGTCTTCCATGTGAAACAAATCAAAACCTCTCCTGAAATCCAAATATATGATATCAAAATTATTTTTTGCATCCAGTTCCTTTGTGACCACATTGCAGTATCCAATCAGATTGGTCAGACAAGACTTTCCCTTAACAAACTCATGCTGTGTTTGAACTATTACTGCAGTCTTGTCTAGGTGATCCTGCATCACTTCTTTAACCAGTGACTCAATTATTTTCCACAGAAGAGAAGTTAAACTAACAGGTCTATAATTATTTGCATCACCCTTTGAACCCCTTTGTAAATTGGGGATACATTTGCACATCTCCAGTCCAAGGGGACCTCCCCTGAATCTAATGATACTCTCAGAATTATGGCTAAGGGTTTGATTACTTCCCATGCCGCCTCCTTCAATATAACTGGATAGATTCCATCTGCCTTTTTTTATGTTTAACTTCAACAAATTCTCCTCCACTTTGCTCCATTATTACAAAATCATTTAGCTCCCTGTTAAAGTTTAGCAAACTTCTGTCCTCCCCTTCCTTACAGAATTCCTCATGTGTGAATGTAGAGGCAAAATACTCATTCAGTTCTGTCAGCTATCTGAGCAAGATCATCAACAGTCGAACCACCAACATCAAACGAACCAATTTGATTCATCACCTTCCTTTTGCATCACTTAAAAAGAATGGATGGATTTATCTCATGCATAACCATGATGTATATGGACATAAATGATTAGTGTGTCAAGCCTGATTGGTGCAGTAAAACATTCAATAATATATCTGTTACCACCCTGACATATAAATCTGAAAGTGCTACAAAAATGGGTGTTAAAGTTAACAGGCAAACAACGTGTTGACCAAGTGACTGTCTAAGAAAGCACAATAGCTTGCATAAGGGGGAATGTTATATACATCTGGAGATCAACTCATCAAACTGCTGTTCACATTAGCTGCAGTGCCCAAACACACGTGTTTGGGTACAGGATGGTACTCTAAAACATCACCCATCAGAAGTATTAGCATTAGCAGAGGCATACGATGCAAGAAAGCAAGCTTATGCAGCATCAGTCAAAAAAAATAAAAAAAAACTCCCCTTTCACCTCTCCATTCATTCCAAATGCCTGTCCAGCTTAGCTTTAAATTTATTTAGGCTATCAACTTCCACAACAAAAGATGGAAGTCTGTTTCACCAATCAATTATCCGCTGGCTAAAGGCAACTTTCCACACATCTATTCTACAACAGCCTTTCCTCAATTTGAAACTGTGTCCCCTCAGGTTCTTAATCTGAGCAAGAGGAAGAATCCATCAGCATTCAGCTTGCTCAACCCATTCAAGGCCTTATACACCTCAAATCAGATCATCTCGCAGGTGCCTACTCTCCATGTGCTGCAATTTGCAGACCTTAAGCCTTTCTTGGTAAGAGCACCCCTTTGTTCCCCTCACCAATCTTGTTACCCTTCTTTGTACTCGTTCTACAACTCTACATCCTTCCTAAAATGAGACCTCCAGACTTGTATGCAGTACTCTAGGTGTAACCTGACCACTGCCTTGTATAATGGGATTATCACCTCCATGTCCCTGTTAGCAAAATTCCTATATATTATTGACAAGACTCCATGACCTGCACTGGCAGCCCGTTTGCACTGCCCAGTGAGCTTCATATTTCACTGCACAATTACCCAAGGTCTTTTTCACTTTCCACTTCCCTGAGTGCAGTACCACACAGTTGGTACGTTTCTCTTCGGTTATTGCTACCCATTTGTAGTATTTGCATGTTCCTGTGCTAGAAGTTAATCTAGAAGTTGAATAACAAGCCAGTCAGATAGTGTTCTACTACTACTGTGGTAATTTCCTTCAGTGATCTCGAAATTCCGAAATAAGACAGTACTGGAAGAGCTATACGGCAGAGAGGTAGAGTTCAACTAAGAAGAGAGAGAGAGAGAGAGAGAGAGACATCACCACACTCTATGGAAGGAATCTGCACAAAGAAATCCCACCGTGAAAGAGAAGGAAGATAAGTCCTCTGAACTGTGTTGTTTTGGAAATGGTACTTAAAGTGGGAGATTATTTTAAAGTAAGGTTGAAGTTGAAAAAACATGTTTGTTGTTTTGTTTGTTATTTGGTTTTTAGGAGCATTAGCAACTAAGGCCATATTGCTCTGGGGATATGCGGTGGTCATTCCCTGACCTTTCCGCATCCTCCGTATTTGGTGGTCACAGGCTCGAACCCCGGTCTAATCAAGAAGCAGGTGCGATGCACTGCTGCTCCTGCCCGCCTGGCTACAGAGGCACCAAGAAACATGAGAAATAAGGTAATGTTTATTACTGAGTTGGTTTATTGGTTGAAGTTGTAAAGAAAATTGATATTGCTCAATTAAGAGAGACTACATGGAATTGTTAGCATTAAGTTAGCGACTTATGGATTGCTGTTGTGAAGAAAATTGATATCGGTGATTAAGATTGAATTAGTTTAGTGTTTGAAGCTGTAGAGAGAGTTGGGATTGTTAATTGAGAGAAATTTAATGGAAATGATAGCATGTATTAACAGATTAAATGAGAAAAATGAATAGATTAGATGTAATGTATTGTAAGTAGATTTGTATGATGAATGACTTTTCTTTTATATTTGTATCATTGCTCTTGAGGAACTGACAGCTCATATATAATATATATATATGATATATAATATATATACTCGTGTGTGTGGGGGGGGAATATCCCTCAGCTCCTGGAAATTCTCATTTTTTAACACAGTCGGGTAGCTTGTAGGGCTTAGTGCTTGAGGGAAGCTGCTGTACTAAAATCATAACAATGGCCACTGACGGTGATACTAAGGTACAGGGAAATAAAAATTAATAAATAACCCCCCCCCCCAACAACTTAGATTTGGTTTCCTCACCACGCTTAACCGTCAACTCCTTTCTTTCGTTAATACAGATATAGTGCCATAAAAAGTCAAAAAGGAAATATTTTTTATTTTTAATAAAAAGGAAATAAGATTTTTTGAAGATGAGGGAATGGGGTTAAACTGCAACTCGTCTACTACTATTGCAGTACACGTCTACTGCTACTGCAAAACACCAACCAGTACAGAATCCAAAAGGACGTTTTCTGCCGATAATTAAGTTGTACCAAAGTTAAATCCAATTTAAACGATAACACTATTGAGTTTCTTAAGAGCTCAATTTATTCAGACAGGTAGTGTGGATGCTTATTTTTTTTGTTTTTAGAATAACTGTATATTTAATAATTTTTGCTAGAATATTTTATTTATTATTGTAATAAAAGTTTGATTTAAAACGTGAATTCAAGTAATTACTTGTTTTTTCCTTTGCACCTAATTGTCATCAAAATTTATTGCAAAAAATGTTTTTTTTTTTTTGGAATACCGGTATCCCGGTTTCATAAATTAAAAATACCGAAATACCAGTATTAAGATTTTGACTGGTATTGTGAGCCCTAGCAATACTCGATATCTGTTGGACATCGCACGAGCTACTAGCTCGAGGTAGTTCATAGTTTCAACATTATTTATTAGTTGTTTGGACCTAACTACTTAATAAACGCAACTGTTAGGTATTTCTTTTGGCCTAGGGATGCCATGAAAAAATTACTGAGACACTAAGGGTGCTGTGAACTGAGAAAGTTTGGGAACCTTTGTCCCAGAGCATTACCAATAGGTCAAGTCCAGTGGACTATCTAGAGGCTAGCCTGTGAAAACTGTTACAGAGCTGTTCCCTCGAAATATTAGGATGATTGGATCTTACCATGATGTCCATTATTACCTCAAAAGGCATCAATCGCATGATGGAAGGGAAGGAGGGGATTGCTGGAGCTTTGCTCTGAAGACTAAACAACTCCACCACTTCAAGCCTCCAATAAGCAAAGGGTGGTATTGCACCAGTTGATGAGAGTCATTTACCATGTACTGTTTGCCTGGTAAGAGGGGGTGGCATTCCTCCGTGTGGTGTAGGCACCACGTCTGGATCCCTGCTTATGTTGGTTCGAACCTGTGTGGTCACCTCCAGTATGCTAGGTGCCATATTTTAGGACTTGCACATACCATTTACTCACAATCTCAATGCTTCAACACAGATTTGCAAACTTTATGTGGAGCACATTGTTTATCTTTGTCACTGAGTTTCACTTCAAAATTAGAACAATACACATTTTTTGCAAATTCTGTAATAAGTCTTTGCTTGAGGACTATATAAAACTCTTCTACAAATATAACATAAGTTCAGATTGTTCAAATACTTGCATGAAAACATTTTACTCACTTTTCAGAACAAGTTCAACACAATAAATCAAAAATATGAGTTCACACTGACTGAAGGCAGTGTTGCCAACATGTGAAGATTTAGTTTACAAATTCCCAGCATTTACTCCTAACTTAATAAATTAAGTAATACAACTTATGACATCAAGTTAAGTGATTTGTAAAAAAATGGTACACGATAGAGAAAAACGAATAACATTCCTGAAAACTGAGTTAAAAAGAGCTATTAGTTTACAAACATCGAAAACCATGCAGCGTGGTATTCCTTCACTGTTACAAAAGTTGGACTCGAGGTAGTCAAAGAGTTCCAAGTGATTAGTGGAGTTGGGAGAATGATGAATTTGATAGAATGGAGTAGATAGATTTTAAGGCAGGGAAGAACAAAAAGAGGAGATTCCAAATTACTGAGTCTCTGACAGGGAATATCAGAGTGAACATATGCACAAGTTTACAAATTCTCAACTATTATTTCTTTGAAATGAAAAGAAACATATAGTGAATAATTAGGAGAACTGAGACGAGCAGTAGTTGAATCAACTGCTAATTGGGATTCAGTCAGAAAAAGTACACGGGGTTTGGCAGACTGTAAGTGGAAATGGACATCACCAAGATTGGTACTGGGACCATGTATATTTGTGAAATGAACAAGGTTTAGATCTTTTTGCAGATAACTTATGTTCTAGGGATGAAAGTAATGGAGACATTCTCCTTGGGCTATGTTTCATCAGATTTGTTACCCATTGAACACATTAATGGATATGATGGATTATTCACTGACCTCCAATTATTTAGCACCCTACTGATGTTACTCAACTCACAGTACAAGTTCAAGAAGCATGGAAGAATGTCACCAAGATGAATTTTCCACTTTCTTGACTCCCTTCTGTGACATTTAGTCATACATATTGCTGTTCATGGGGTCATACTTCATACTGAAGTGCACTACATTTTTGAAAGTAAATACTGCTGAACTGATACACAAAACGTAATCATTTCTTATCCACACCGATATCTGTCACTCTACTTTTAGGCGGAACAATTTCAACGACAAGCAGTGTATATTATTATATTGTAATGTTCTACTATACACCAATGAGCCAAAACATTATGATCAGTGAGTCATTATGCAAATCGAAGCAACTACAGGTGAACTATGGCACATGTGCAGGTCGGGACATGGTATAAAAAACACCTGATACTGAGCTCCGTTAATCAGTGTTACTATTGTTCTTCAGATAACTGCCGGCAAAGTGTTGGACGACCACAGCTCATCGATGCTTGAGGTGAGCGAAGGCTCTCCCGGATGGTACGTGGCAATAGAAGGGAGTAATGTGTCACAACACACAGTACATCGAACCGTGCTGAAAATGGGGCTGCATAGCCGCAGGCTGCTCCAAGTGCCCATACTAACCACGGTTCACCGGCGACAGTGCCTACAATGGGCATGCAAGTATCGTAACTGGACCGTTGCGTAACTGGAAGAAGGTTGTCTGGTCCAATGAATCACGTTTCCTGTTGCACCATGTGGATGGCCAGGTACATGTGCGTCATTGACCTGGGGAAGTGATGACACCTGGATGCACCATGGGATGAAAACAAGCTGGTGGCAGAGGTGTCATGCTTTGGGCGATGTTCTGCTGGGATACCCTGGGTCCAGTCATCCATGTGCAGGGCACTCTGACATCTACCACCTACCTAAACATCATTGCCAACCAGGTACACCCTTTCGTGGCAACGGTTTCCCCCTCTGGCAGTGGCGTCTTTCAGCAGGATAATGTGCTGTGCCACCCCGCCCAGATGGTTCAAGACTGGTTTGCAGATCATGAGGAAGACTTCCAGGTATTGCCCTGGCCTCCAAATTCCCCAGACATTAATTCCATCGAGCATCTGTGGTTTGTGTTGGAACAGCAACTCCGATCTGCGGCATCTAAACCACGGACCTTACAGGAGATAAAGGATCTGCTGGTTACGTGTTGGTAACAGATACCACAAGACACATTTAGAAATCTTGTAGAGTCCATGCCTCGCTGTGTATGAGCTGTTTTGGCTGCATATGGAGGACCAGCATCATATTAGGTAGGTAGATAGGTAGTCAATGTTTTGGCTCATCGGTGTATTTAATGTTACGTTGTTAATCACATTAAACAACTTTTAGAGTAAATTAATATTTATTATGCCTCTGTTCTATTAGAATACAATGCCCTATATAATGTCACTAAGAATTTACATAAAGTAATTATCCTTTTGACATGTTCATGAATGCGTTACATAAGTCATGCTTCACAGGATATAGCTTTCTGTCCAAAAAACTTCAATAAAACTATCAAAACAGCATGGACATAAATAAATTCCAACCATTAACAAATGGTTTCCCATGCCCTAAATAAATTATAAGAGAAATCCAAAAGAGTCACTAACTTTTAAGATGCCTAAAATTATGTTAAAAAGTTACCAGACTTAAATCTTAACTTCAAAAGTTCACAAACAGAAAAGTTGATCAAAGAATAGTCAAAGAATGTTAGTCTAAAATGAAATAAATTCATTATAAAGCAACATAAATCTAAGCATAAGAACTAATCAATTCAATGTAAATCAGGTTTACTTGTGTACACGGATACACTATTTATGTTATAATAAAATTTGCAAGAGTGATAATTCAATCTCATGATGAATCTGGGTGCAGTGAACTATACTGGATAAAAGGACTCAAAGATATAAACTAATTAATAGTTGTGCCCTATGATTACTGTAATCATAGGATACATTACTGTAAAATAATCATACCATGTGTTAAAATTTTGGTAAAGGATTCTAATTCCTAGATAAGGCTAAACCATTTGCAGTAAATCTATTGATATCAGATTATTGCTCTCACGATAATATGAGATTAAGTGCAGATTTACTTATATATTTCTATTATGTATATAGATGTATGTTTAATTTTGTCTCTATTGCAGAGACATTCCTAAGTGTATTCCAAGTCATGAAATTGCCAAGTCTAGAAATTTCTTCTCTGAAACTGAGATCTTCTAATTACAAGCATCACAGATGATAACTCAAATCAAATGGGATGGCTATATTTAAAGCAAAGGTGGAATACCACAAAAATTAATTTGATCTTAAAATAGGAAATAAACTAGTCATCAGGCCACCTTAAAGTGAAGTGATTACACAATTTTCAAATTATTACATTTTAGCTCATAGTGATAAGCAGTACAGCTAAAATCTGACTTGTAAAGAACCTTCTCCACTTCAGTGTAAAATACCCTTAATATTTTGGGGAAAAATTACTCTAAATAAACCTTGTGTAGTTGCAAGTGATCTGGAGGAAAGAACTTAAAATAAAGATAGATATCTGGACTAAGTGGAATCTATATTATGTTGCGTTACCGCAATAAGTATCACTAGAGATGAATAAATGAATTACCAGGTCTCTTCTCACATGTTTTGTTAATGGAATATATAAATAACTTAATATCTTAATTTAAATACAATGAATATATCTGAGTTCATATACTATCATTTGTAATTTATAAGAATATTGCAAAAATCCTTAATGTTACATTTACTTAAATGCAAATAAAACTATTAGCAGATGTTTTTTAAGGCAGGCTTCAAAGTTTTGAATATGTGAATGAAGCAGAGGTTACTAACTGCTATCAAAACAAAACATTATTATGATTTACCTGATTCAGCCTGTCCCCTAATTCTTCTAAGTGATGGCTCCATGCATCCCCTGCCTCACTTTCTGTCTCGCTGGTGATGCCCATACTCTGTGTACTGGTTGCTTCTACACCCAAAGCTTCTCTGACATGGGTTACATACTGTTCCAACAGAGAACTTGTTACTGGAATTGAGCCTGCTTGATCAGCCCCATTTTCTGTTTCTACATCACTAATATTACTCTCGTGGAAAGTCACTACACCTAATACAAGAAAGAAATGGACAATTTTTTAGCATATGTCTGCAATTATATGTATAAACTGCACATTGTTATAAATAAACAGTTTAGAAATATAAAACCAATTTCTCTCAGCAACTAAAAATGTAAATTGCTCTGATAATTTAAAAACAGTAAGCATTTCTGCATCCAATTTCTGGCTCAGGAATACTGTGTCATGAACTTTTGGCCTTATGCTCGCACAGAGACAGTATTGTTATCTACAAGTCAATCTCAACTGCTAACATCTTTTTATTATTTAGATAGAATCACCAAAAATGCAAATCTTCTATCTTTTCAAAAATCAACGCATCATCATGACAACTTTTTCAAGACTTATTCGTTTCTCATCAAGACAACGGGTGGCCTATATTAACATACTTATGCCAACTAGCAAATTATATATTGAGTCTAAGTGGGTGGCTAGTAGGCACGTGAAAGAAAAACTTTCAATTAGACACACATGCCACTACTACTACTACTACTACAACAACAACAAAAGTCAGATGTGGTGTTAGATAGAATTTCTCAATTATTTTTATATGATCCACCTACATTAAAAAAAAAAAAAAAAAATCTGCAACCCATCATTACAGAAGTATTTACAGACAGAAGTATAACACTTACAAACAGAAGAATCACTGTTTTGATTTCTCAATTTTTCATACCCAAAATATAAATATTACATATCAAAAAAAGGACTTAGTAATTTAATCTCTCAAATTTTTTCATATCCAAATTATAAATATAATTTACAAAAGGGTAACTTATCCATTAATATGTACAAATGGATAAATCCTCTTCACCCATTAAGAAACCCATTAAAAAAGTTTCTCAAAAAAATCTGGGTGGGTTATGAAATTTTGATAAAGCACAAGGATTGCATGAAATATAAATATAATTTATATATATTTATAATAAGTACATATAATTATAATAATATGTACTTATTATAAATATAATAAGTACATATTATATTTTATTTTATATTTCATGCAATCCTTGTGCTTTATCAAAATTTCATAACCCACCCAGATTTTTTTGAGAAACTTTTCGAATTTCTTCTCATTATCACAAAATAATTTAGTTCTCAGTTATAACTCAGTACACTTCTAGTATAACCATCCATATTGTGGTGAAACCCATGTTTAGTCTCTAGAGCAAAGTTTCCGGCATCCCCCTCCCCCCATACTTCTCCTTCAACCCATGCTCGGTACTAAGTACTATAGGTTTTGATACCTTTCGTGTTTGGGGTTTTCATAAAAAAAAAAATAATAATAAAATAAAAAATTTCATCATGCATGAATAGGCAAAATATTTATTCATTTTATCAGCAATCTGAATGGAATTGCTGACAAACTGCATGATCAATAATTATGACATTTATATCCAGTAGGCCAATGTGGTCGATCCCTTTCCATCTCATATTAACATAAGCAAAGAATATTTTGCTACTTTTCTTTGCATTCTTAGCCAAAGACTTCTCATAATCTGCCTTAGCTCCTTACCCATTTAGTGACTGCAGACTAGCTTACACTTACTGTAGATTTCTGCATCTCCTGATAATTTATAATCATCCCATGCATTTTTCTTCTCTGCCACTAGACTAGTCTCATCAGTTCATCTGACATCCATTTAGGTCTACACTTGAAATAATATTTCTTAGTGGGTATGAAAAGCCTAGTAGCTTCTATGATTACTTCCCCATTTAGAATTTGCAGTTGGTAACATTAGCTGGTCCAAATGAAAATAATTTGAGAACTGTCCAAGATCACTGTAATTAACTTTACGAAAGCAAAATCCCTTCCATTTACCCTTGACAGTATTTATATCTTTAAGTAAATCCCACGTCGATACATTATAGTCACCTAGTGATTCCTTTATCTGGAGATTCTTAATGGGTGAAGAGTTACTTCTGATCAAGAGTATTGCTTTCTCTCGTTACCTCTCTAAAATCATTCAATACATCCAGAGAGGCTCTGCTACTGTGCAAGCAACCAGCCCACAAGTTCCAGTCAATATCTGGAAAGGTAAACTCCTCCATTATAATTCCACTGTATTTCTATGTATAGTTGTTCATTATAGCCATTTATCTTATAACATACTCCTCTCATTTTTGTTTTCTGAAAAATTAGAGTAGGATATTTGGTGTGCTTAAATCACACCAAACTGACTCAACATTACACTGGCTACCCACTTCAACTGAATGCACTGCCTTAGATTCTATACTTTATAACCAAGAACATAACCATCCCTCTTTTCCTGCTGTCCTTTTGATATGCATTGTACTCATGATATTCAAACTCTACAACCCCTATGTTGGTGTGGCACCACATTTCCAATATCCCTATAATGCCTGCATTTAATGCAGGCATTATAGGGATATTGGAAACTTTGTGATGACTTAATCAATACTTCAATATGTATATCTGTTTAGGGATAATGGAAACTTACGATAGCTTAACCAATACTTCAATATGTTATGTCTGTTTTTGCTCTTAGTAATCCTAATGCAGCTCATATATTTGCTTTCCCATGAGGACTTCAGACTGCTGCATGTCCCAATACAAGTGATACAAGAATAAATTTTACTTTTGTTTGAAATTATTGTTAAACTATTAGTCTGTATACTCCCCACCCAAAAAAACTAGCAGTTTTCTGACCCATCAAATGCCACCTTAATAATATCAGCAAATATTCTTACATCCCCCTTCTAAGTGTATCCCATCCCTGTTAAAATAGTCTGAGAAAAATTCTACCCCATGAGGTTTGCACAGGTTCTCCAAATTGATTGACAATTCTGCATGAGCCAAACTTTTTCAATTTTACCCAGCCTGGCCTGAAGACAGTTCTGCCTAACTCATACCCAAATCCAAAGGCTACTGTTACTACCTGATCCATACTCGGCCCTAGCCGAGCTGAGCCAAAGCATGAGGACCAGGCCCACTGAGCCTGTCCAGACCTCTTAACTTGGCTATTGAGTGGTATACCTTTCCATACAAACTACCAATATCATTAAGATTTTTTTTCTACACAGTTGTATCATGTGATTAATCAAGTTATATATAATTCCCCAATGTCTGTTCTAGGAAGTCATAACAATTCCTACTCTCAGTTTTTTTTTCGTATGTTTTAAGGACTTAATGTATAAATGACACATTCCAATTTTGTACTTAAGGTTTAGCAGACACTAATTACATGGCAGTACTGTCTTAGATAAAAACTTATATACATCAATTTACAGAATTTTGTGGAATTATTCCATATACCATAAAGCTTCTGAATGCGGTCAAGGTGTATCCTCCACAGGATACACCTTGTGGAATTATAAATATTAGATACCATTCTGAACATTGTGCTGTAACTGTAAATAAATAATATGGAAGCAGAAGTGAAACATGAAGATACACTAATGATTATAAAAGAACACACTAACCTATATTTCATTATAGTCTTTAGAAAAATAAAGCAAACTTAACACTGATTTATGAAATGTGGGCTATTCTAATGTTTCATAAAATTTGAACACAAATATTACCCAACCATACTTGAACCTGAATGTTATCTGTGCCACTTGGTCCATTCAAGCCCAATTATGATTTGTGCTACTGGGTCCGAACCCGGCCTGAGGGCCAAGCCTCGGCCCATGTAGACCTTTATGACAAGATTCTCGTGTACTCCCTCCTATCATGTCTGTCCAGGCACAATGGGAGGGAGAACATAAGAGAATACTTTTGAATTTAATCCTAATCAGCAACTTTTTCTCAACATTATCCTATACCTATTAAGTAAATCTTCAGATCATCCATTCTTAAGATTATTAGTACCAACATGTACAACAATATCACCTTCTGTACCTATAAATAGCTGTTCTGCAAAATCATTAACATCTGCCTGTCAGATATACCATGTTCCTATTTTACCCCTTTTCCAAAATATGAGGATTATTCAAAAAGTTGATATTCTAACCTACTTCTAGAGAATATAATTATGCAGTATTTTTTCAGTAGGTAGTACATCATTTTGTACATCACTGTACCAAACCCCAGCTTAATAGATCCAATCCTCTTCTTTCTTTTTTTTTTTTTTTTGCAAGCAATTTTGTGAACTAAGGAGTAGAATATTCTTGATATGGAGAAAAAATAACTATGGCCGGTGTGATAAAATACCTGTCTTTGAAAGGAATGTCTGCACAGGAGGGCCATGCTGATGTGATGCAGACATTGGCACATAAGGTTCTTGCATATTCCAGAGTTGTGGAGTGGTAGGGAACTGTGCAATGATGGAGATCATTCTGGAGAACCCTCCAAATTCACCACTAAGGAAAATATCAACCACATGCATGACTTAGTCACGCAAGGCAGACAAACGACTATTGGGTGTATAGATGAATCTGTAGGCATTTCAATCAGCAATGTTAACTCAATCCCGCTGAAATCTCTGAAGATGAAAAAGGTTAGTGCCCAATGGGTCTCACAAATATTAACAGATGAGCAAAAAGCAAGCTGCAAACTTCTGTTACAGGTAAAATAATGGAGTCACTGGTCAAAGAAGTAATGCAGGTCCATATAGACAGGACTGCAGTTATACTTCAGCGGCAGCATGGGTTCATTAAGGGGAGATCCTGTCTGACCAATCTGACTGGATACTATGATGCAGTAACAAAGGAACTGGATGCAAAATATAATTCTGATATCATATATTTGAATTTCAGAAAAGCTTTTGATACTGTTGCACATAAAACACTGCTGTACAAATTAGAAAATTGTGGCATTAAAGGCAATTTACTGCTATGGATAGATAAAGGGATGGTTGGGTGGGAGAAGATAGAGAATAGTTATCAATGGACATTGCTCTTTGTGGACTAATAAGTGGAGTCCTACAGGGTTCGATGCTGGATCCATTGTTGTTTTGTGTATTTATTAATGACATTGTGAAGGTGTATTAGGCTTAATGTCTAAATTTGCAGATGACACAAAGGTTGGCAGGGTGATTAATGACAATAATAAACATATTCTGCTGCAACAAGACCTAGGCGCCTCCGTAGCCAGGTGGGCAGGAGCAGCAGTGCGTAGCACATGCTTCTTGATTAGACCGGGGTTCGAGCCCGTGACCACCAAATACGGAGGATGTGGAAAGGTCAGGGTATGACCACTGCATATCCTCGGAGCAATATGGCCTTAGTTGCTAATGCTCCTAAAAACGAAATAACAAACAAAAAAAAAAAAAAAACTACAAGACCTAGAAAAATTAGGCAGATGGGCTGAGAAATAGCAATTGAAGTTTAACGTTGACATATTCAAGGTAATGCATATGGGTAGCAATAATCTCAGAGTAATGTACCAACTGTGTGATACTACACATGGAAAATGAAAAGGACCTGTGGGCAAGTGCAGTCACATATGAAGTTCTGAGCAGTGCAGACAGGCTGTCAGGACAGCTCATCGGTTTTGTCAACGATATACACGAATTTTGCTAGCAGAGATAAAGAGAAAATTATTGCATTGTATAAAGCAATGGTCGGGCCACATCTTGAGTACTGCACACAGGTCTGGAGGCCTGTTTTGAAGAAGGATGTAGATCTCCTGGAAAGGGTACAAAGAAGGGCAATGAGATAGGTGAGGGGAACAAAAGGGTGCTTTTACCAAGAAAGGCTTCAGTGCTGTAAATTGCAACGTCTGGAGACTCGGCACCAACGGGATGACCTGACTGAAGTGTTTAAGGCAATGAATGGCTTGAGCAAACTTGATGCTGATGAGATTCTTCTTCTTGCTCAGACTATGCATGTGAGGGAACATAACTTCAAATAATGCCCTCTTACACACATCTCTTCTGTAACACCCTGGAAGGATGTTCCCTTTTAGCCAGAGGGTGATTGATTGCTGGACCAAACTTCCATCTATTATTGTGGAAGTGGATAGTTTGAATAAATTCAAGGAAGAACTAGACAAACTACTGAAGGAGATGGATAGGTGAAATGTTTTTTTTTTGTTGTTGTTTTTTTGCTGATGCTGTATAAGCTTTTTTCTTGCATCATTTGCCACTACTAATACTAACACCAAATGTGCATAATCAACTTCAATATGCTTCATGAGGATCCACAAAATTTCTGGTCCTGGTTGTTATAATGAATGAAACATGGGTTCATCACTTGATCCACAGACTGAAAAACAAAGCCTAATGTGGAAGCATCCATGTTCTCTGCCTCCCAAGAAGATCCCGGTTGCTCCATAAGCTGACAAGGTGTTGGCATTAGTTTTTTTGGGATGCAGAAGGCATCGTCATGATTGACTACCTGGAAAATTGAACCACTGTCATTGGTGCATACCACTGCAACCTCATAAAGCAACTTCATGAGGTCATCAAGGAAAAGCAGAATGGAAAACTGAAAAGGTATGCTGCTCCTTCACGACAATTCACCCAATGACACTTCCCAAATTGCAATGACCACCATAAAAACTGCAGGATTTCAGTTGCTTCAGCACCCATCCAGTCTCCAGATTTTGCCTTTAGTGACTTTTATTTGTTTCCCAAGCTGAAGGATAACATCTGAGCTTGTGCATGTGTGTGGTTGGAGGACCAACCACACACATGTGGTTGGATTTGGTTGCTTTATCTCGAGATTAAAAAGGTTTTTTAATCTCGAGATAAAGGTTTTTTATTTTTTTTCCCTCAGCGGGATCAAGGCACTAGAGCATCAGAGGGAGGAAGAAGTACATTGCAGTGGCTAGAAACTATGTCAAAAAATGAAAAAGGAATCATAATGGTACAGATTTCCTGTATATGTTAGAATATGAACTTCTTGAACTACTCATATATTTAGCTTTCCTGCCAATAGAGTCATTGACAAGAGTTAATGTCTGTAGGACCAGCACTTTGCCTTGGGAGATGCTGCTGTGTTGTCTGATGCATGTACGTTGGCTCTAGTGTTGAAATGGGCAGCTGAATGCTTGTTGGTTCACTAGCTTTATCTCTTTGAGGCCATCAACTCTGTTCTTCAAACTCTCATATTTGTCCAACAGAATAATGAATTTGCACTTAATTTTCTCACATTCTTTGCAAAGAAAACACACAAAAGCATCCCCTTTAGCTGTAATAACTCACTACAGAAAACTTTGCAAATAAGCAACAAGCAGCACATTGTATAAAGCTGCAATTGGCAGAACTAGCCTTGGCAGTTCTCCTCAGAACCAAAGTACTCCCATTACTTTGAGCTTCTTTACTTTGCTGCTCTAGTCTGAGGAGTCATGATTTTAGCCTTAATTTAAATTAACAGGACCACAACCACACTAAACTAAAATATATAAGTACAATAATAATGCTACTCATTTCAAGGTTATGTGACAGTAGTATGTACTACCCTATAAAATTATGTTATGTATAACATTTATGTTTTAAAATTAATTTGTATTATTAAATTCACAGTTTACATACTTAACATGTTGACTGCCAAATACAAGTTAACTTGTATTTGGCGATCTGGCCCAGGGATACGAGTTAACTCTGACTAGTATGACTTGCCTTTCAGGCGCAGCTATGAGTATATTTGTAGCAAATATGTGTAACTGATGGATAGTGGGCTTCTGGTATAAGAAGAATGAAAAATCAACCACGGCGTCAGAAAACAGAAAATTTATTCACAAATATATAAAGAAAAGTGTATTACTAAGACTCACGAAAATAATATTGTTTATTTGTGATATTTCTTGAAACATTCTTCTACACAAAGAGCAGGCTTTTCTTGGTAAACTGGACAATAATAGCATGTTTCACGCCATTTTTTATTCCTTGTACATACTTGACACGGCTTAATCAGGCATGTTTTTTTTTTTTCAGTTGGTGGTATAGCCTCTAAATAACGAATTTCACATTCAGACCCAATCTTCTTTGGAACGTTTAGAACTTTTTCTCCAATCAAAGATTCAATGAATGTTTCTCTGAATTTTAGAGATTTTATGGTGGAACCTATAACTTGATGGAAAAGGATGTATGCTTTATGTATAGATATTTCAAAAATATGTAATACAATTTTTTTCGTCCATGTGATGGTTTTTCTTAGCACTGAATAATATGGGAGCATTTGATCCGATTGATCTATGCCGTATATTCCGCTATTGTAATCTCGAATTATGTTTGGTTTTATTGAATTTTTCCATTCAATAAAACCATTTTAACATGTTTGTTAGAAATAGTGAGAACTTTTATCCCTCTACTTGCATACAACAACAGAGTCATTTTATTGCCATGCAACTTCCCCTTTCTTCAATTTCATCACCAAATCTTTTGGATTTTCTTTTCTATTGGTGCGTAATGTTTCATAAGTTTTTCGGGCAGACAACAATTTCGTCAGAGCAACAGAATTATAAAAATTGTAAATATAGAATAAACATCCCTTGTCTAAGAAGTCCTCAAGCAAGTATAGCACAACTTCAGCAGTATGACCTATGTTTAGTTCAGTTTCTGATTTACTGGAATAAATTTTTATTTTCATAACAAGGCCGTTGGACTTGCACAGTTCATAAAGTTTGATTCTGTTATTTGTGCTTTTTATTTATTATGTACTGGTGGAAATTCAGTCTCCCACACCACAACATTGACTCGTCAATACAGATGTTTTTATTTGGTATGTAATTATTGTGCATAACATTATTGCAATGATTCAAAATCGGTCTTACTTTGTATAGCCTGTCAGTAGATTGCAATGAATTATCTGCAAAGTGAAAAATCATAATATCAACTGGAATCTATTTCGACTCATAAATAATTGCCAAAACATAACATTGTAGAATGCTCTTATACTCCAGTAATACTCTATTGAAGGAAAAGAACAAGGATCCATTTGTAACAAAATGTCCAGAAACACTTTCATTTCTGAGATGTCAGTGTCCTTCAATCTTGATGACCTGGCAGATGATTTTCGCGATTGTCCACATTTTTCAATTTCTTGCAAAGCGTATAAATTAGTTTGTTCGGCTAATAATGTAAGAAATTCTTCCAAAAAATATAGGTCTACCAATTTTTGTATGCTAAGTTCTGTTGTGTCCATTTTCAAACCAATATTCTCTTCAAAAATAAATTGTGGAGGATCTTGTGCTATTTCATTCCACAAATTATTGTCACTATTTGATGTACTTGCCTGCAGAGAATTAGGATTATCTTCAAGCTGGGAGCTGGCTTCATCTTCACTATCCTAACTTGAATCGTTAGAAGGTTCATAATTGTCACTGTCAGAATCAGAACCATATGGCTTGTCAAAAATCTCTTCAAATTCTGAGTCATTCATATTAGCACAGAGCTCAACTTCTTCTTCGGTCAGTGGTCTCTTCTTATCCATGTTTTAGGTTCTTTTTTTTTGTTAAAAAAAAAAAAAAAAACACGTAACAAATTACTAAATACAACATACACGACACAGTCTGTGTCACTACTATGGATTTACACACAGCACTAACTCATATATGGCAAATTCTACAGTTGACAATACATCTGAGGTAATCGAATTAACTCTTAGTTGGCTGCCGCGAGGAATTTTCTATTACGCACGCCATCCACAAGATAATTCGAGAATTTTTTTTGCAAGTTTTGGTGATGAATATATATTATAATTTGGGTTTTGAATAATTTAACATGCCTAACTCAGATTGCTGTTGGAGACCCGTTTACCCAAATAAGCTGTAGCAGTCAATGTGTTAATAAAAGCTGTTGTTGTTGTTCATTTTCATTGCTCCATTCTTACGGTAATACTGTAGTAGACAAGCCACAGGAAATTTTGTTGGCAATTTTATTTTCTAGCCACTTCTACATTGTCATTTGTTGCCAAAATTATTATTATAATTATTTTTTTTATTTTAAATATTTCACTTTTATTCATGTAAAGTGACCAGACCATTGAAAAGGAACAGTACATCAGGACAGCATCAAGCATGGCTTATCCCCAGGGGCAAGTAATGGTACAATGACTACATCAAGCAGGGACATAATTATTGTAAAGATTGATTCTATGGGGTTTAACTTAATATTTAGAAATTTTAACTGCATTTACAGTGTGATTTCTACTTACATAAAGTAAGATTTTATTATTCCCATTACATTTCATTATTTATATAAACATAAATGCAATTAGTTAAATGAAAATATATGGCTAATGGTCACTGGCATTTATTAAAAGAGAGGATTCATTTTCATCTCTATATGTGATGAATTTATTTAAAGTTTAACTCCTTTTAAGTTCTAAAAATTCCGTAATCTATGTGGATATAAAATATGTATATTTATAAATAATTAGCAAACATGGACAAATAAAAGACACACCAAAAACACACACATGCCAAAGTAAATCTTATGCCACCTAAAAATAATATATTAAATTGAAATCAAAACAAAAATAATTCACTGTACCTTTATTTGGTATTATAAGCCAAGTATAGAGATAACCAGCAGCTATACTATAATACACAACAGCAGCCTTCTGCCTATTGATTATTTCTACAATCTGATCTATATTGGCAGGGGTAAAAGTAGATACACCATGAATGTTGGTAGTTTGACGCTCTAATAATAAATCCACAAATGCTCTTGTACGACCCCTTTCGGCAACCACCAGTGCTTCCTGGTGACGATCCAGGATGACTAGAACGCGCTAATAAGAAATTCAAAAATTAATTAATTAAAAAATTGCTATTACGGTTGACTTCTTGAAATTAAAGTAAATATCATGCTTTTTATGAGGTGATTTTAATGCAAAGTTTTCTTATAAAAATAAAGTAGCCATATTCTATGAATGGAATGCTTAACTAATACATTTTAAAAAGAATTCAGTCTCTTTTTGTCAGTTCTTAAATCGATAACTATTTATATTTTACAGAGAAGGAAAGAATTAACATACAAACCTGAAGGGCCTGGTAAGAAGCAGTTTGTAGATCAAATAAGGACAACTTATAATCACTAGTTCCTCGAGCTTCTCTTCTAATACTTTCAAAAAGATCAGCAGCTCGATAAAGTTGTTGCTGGGCACCTTCTAAGTCTCCATTACCCCATAGTGCTAATCCTAAACGATGTCTAATTCTTGCTTCATCTTCACGTCGTCCCAATTGTTCAGCTATCTGAAGTCCTTGTTGAAGGTATGTTACAGCTTGTGAAGTATTTCCCAATGCGTGATGGACTCTCCCTATAAAGATAATAGTATTCTATATATACAGGTGTATATACTGTGTGTTAAGAAATAACAAATCAAATCTTAGTACATTAACCCTTTCATCAGTGAGTTTGCCACACATGCACATATAGGTCCCTCTCATGTTGAATTTTTGAAATTTTCATAGAAACAGGCACTGTGAAATTTTGCAAAATTTGTAAAAAAACACTTTAAAATATTGATATTATTAATATAAAAAATAAATATAAAAATATTTAAAATTTTAAATATTATTATGTTGTTGTTATTTGGTTTTTAGGAGCATTAGCAACTAAGGCCATATTGCTCCGGGATATGCGGTGGTCATTCCCTGACCTTTCCGCGTCCTTCGTATTTGGTGGTGACGGGCTCGAACCCCGGTCTAATCAAGAAGCGTGTGCTACGCACTGCTGCTCCTTCCCACCTGGCTACGGAGGCGCCTAAATATTATTATAATAATAGTGTTCATAATAAGTACTCCTATTATAATAAGTACTTTAATTTATTATACAGTATTAATAAGTTAAAATTATAATAAAATATCATAAAAATATAAAACTATTATAAAATATTAATATGTTCTATCATTATTCTCCAACACTAAAAGTAAAATTATTGTCATAAATCAAATCAGAATTTTTTTTTTAAATTTGTAAACAAAAAAATCAGTAAATAAAATCCATCATTACTCTTTTGATGAAACAATATCCTCTACATCTATTTATGTTACTTGATTTGATTTTATCAAATTATGGATCAAAATTCCACAAAAATTCTTCAATTTTGTTTTTGTCAGTCAAATCTAGGGGGTCAGATAACTGGGATCAATGGGTATGATCTTGTCCAATTTTCAAAGCAATTTTCATCTACCAACTATTATCTGTCTACAGTTAGTTGGAAACACAGCTAAGGTATAGCAGTATATATTAGCAAAATTTCAAGACAATTCATACATTAAAGGAAAAATATGTTTCAAGTAATTTCAAAACATAGATTTTTGTGTGTATTGTCCAGAAACCACATGTGAAAACTGCAGACATATGCACATATCACTGAAAAGATTAAAGATGAAAGAGAAGAAACTCTAGCTAATAAAGAAAAGTGTGTAATGCAATAAAGGAAGGTAAAAGAAATTATAGAAAGTGAAATAAGATCTGAGAGAAGACTAGATATACTGCTAAGAGACATCTCAGAAATCTTTAGAAGCCACAAACATACAGAAAAATATGACAAAATGGCAAAAGAAATGTCGGAGAAAGAGGACACTGCACTAGAAGATATGCTGTAATAGATAAATGGCTGTTTATTAGGTTCATCAATCACCTAAAAAAAAGATAGCTATTGATAGACACTACATCACCAAGCATAAAAATAAAGTGACTAAAGCATATGTGGAACAAATCATTTAGAATGGTGTGAACAAAATACAGGTAGCCCTCGTTTTGCGCTGGTCCAATTTGCACCGATTCGCAATAGTGCCGATCACAAACCACGACGACATTTTTATTTTTATTTATTTATTTATTTTTGCAATTTTTTTATAAATTGAAAGTTTAAAATTGTCAGACAAAATTTATCGGCATCATACTGTGCTATGTATCGTTCACTGTTCACATGATTTAGGACAATCTGAGCCAATCAGCAATTAGGGCATTCGTATCAGAGATGAGAAAGATTTCCGCCCTCTAAGTAACCAATAGTGTGTTTAGGGTCTAACGGCACCAGGGGTTTCCCCCATCTCTGCGTAGTATACATTGCGGTGTGATACAGAACACTGTAGAGGCCAGAGGTTTAAAAGTGTATGGATATTGTGGTGTGTAATGTTTTGTACCGTTGTTCATCTGGTCTTTTAGCCGTTGGGTCTCAAATGAGACCCACCGTTGCCCACACTATACCTCGTGGAGGCAGACCAGGTACACCAGTATTTTAGAGATTTACTATTTACTCTGGCAGGTCCTGCCACCTAATTTCCTGGGATTTCAGTGGCTAGGACCTTAAAAAAAAAAAAAAAAAAAAAAGGGGGGGGGGGAAGAAATGCTAGAAATTGGGTCAGGCCGAAAAAGATATAAGTTATGCGGGGTAGAGCTAAATTTTTTTTTTTTTTTTAGTGTGGGGCTTGTGGATGCGGGTAGTAAAGGTCCATGCAGTGAAGCATTCAGTTGGTTGTTGTTTATGCTATTTACACGTGTTGGAAATTTATTACGCTAACATTTTTTTTATTAATTGTGCTATTAATAAATAAAATAATAATAATAATAGTGATAGCCATGTGCAGTTTTTTTCCAATTGTGTTATAAAGTTTTTAATTTAATAGAATAAAGACACCATGTCTGGTAAAAGTAGTTAATTGAATCTTAGTGCAATATTCGGAGGATAGAATCTGATGAAAGCCGCCCTAATGTGTGTGTGTAGGGCTATGAATATGCCTCCATCGACTATTACAACAACTATGAAGAATGCTAATAAAATAAAACAATCAATGCAAAGTGGTAGGTAAAATTTTTGGTGCCCGGAACCTAACCCTGTGATTTCCGATTGACTCCATTATATAAAGGGGTCTATTTGCACTTATCCCCCCAGGAACCAACCCCAACGTAAATCAAGGGCTACCTGTACTAGAATGATACAGCAGCGATGTGTCATAACAATTTTTGTGATCAAGAAATGAGAGAGCAGGGGAAGAAAGATAAAAAAAGAAAAAGGTGGCATTATCTAGTTGAGTGTTCATATTTAAACAGATAATGACATTAAATTTATTTCCAAGTCCTTAAATATTTGCTGTTTTCTAAACACTGTGTTAAAAAGAAAACATGGTAACAAGAAAGCAAATTTAGATTAATTAGAATATTAGTATTAGTATAATATTAGCCTTAAGGTGTAAGAAAGAAAACTTGTTTCCCTTCTTATGTACATACCAGTCAGCTAGCCTCTGAATTTTCCCAAGTTTCATTTACCATGAAAGAAACTTATTTCAATAATTAACCATCCACTGGGCAAAGAAAAAAATCTCCAAAATCTAGTCTACAACTCTCCCTTTTCCCCAGTTTGAATTTAGTCCCCTGGCCTCAAGGTACGTTCAACACGGCCAATCATAATAGCATGGCGACGGACATGTCTTCCTGACTGTGACGTAATTCTAAATCCTTAAATTATTACTCACCTTAAAAAACAAATAAACTCAAAGCTGATAATGATAAAACGATGACTTCTGAATGTTTTAAACGTAACAAATGGCAATGAGTGTATGAGCTCATGTGCACAACGGGGGGACATAGCGAGTAAGCAGTGCAATGGAATCCTAACAATTAGTTCTTTTTTTTAATGTAGGCAATTTTGCAATTGGCAGCAGAATTTTTTTATTATTATTATTTATTATATATATATATATATATATTTTTTTTTTTTTTCGGAACAAAGGACACGATTGTGTGAAAGTGCAAATTGTTAATCAGAAAAAAATGCCTTATCAACTTAGACAACTGTTTGTTTAACTGCTAACATCTTCCTGTGGCTCCATCTATGAAGTGAATGTTGAACTATTCTCGTTCGTACTACAAAACTGGCCCGTTCCGTAAAATAAAACCATTCGGAATTTTAAAATTAACGACTTTGTGCACACCCAGGAAGAAATAGTTTCAATTTGAGACCACTTTCAGCCCGATCGGTTAAGCCTATCATTCACATTGATTGTCAAAAGAAACTGCCTTCCCTATTAAATATATAGATAAGCAGCCAAGCAGTGTCTGGATGAAAACTTACAGTTTAATACATAACAAAAGTTGATAGTATTTTAACTCATAACTGGGCTGTTTTGGCCCATTGCAGAAATGCAGTAAAAGTTCAGGGTTTTATTTTAACCTAGAATTTTAAATAAAACAATAAAAAAAACATTACTCAGCATTCCATTTTTCTGTCAATCTTGTCTTGGGGAAACATTTTTCCCTCCACTAACAATAACAGACTTTGGCTTAAGCTTACTTCAGGAATGACTTCGTTATCCATGTGCCTACCTAAAAGAGATCTTTTATAATTCTGTTGTATTAACTCAACATAGTTTGATTTTTTTGTTATTGTGGCTTGCTATTCCAGCATGGTACATTTAGTATAAAAAAATGTTAATCTACATAATGCTAGTATTATGTAGTATTATTAAGTTTTTAATATTTATTAAAATTAATAAATTATTAATTTTTCTTAATTATTAAGCTTAGTATTATTAAGTTTTATCCAATTCTATTTACAGAAATCAGCAAAAGGCCAGTGATGAGTTCAAATGACTGTCCCCAGAAACCAAATCTAAGTCACACACATTCATTTTAAGTATTTACTGGAACATTTTAAAGGCACTGGAAACACTGCAGACAAGCCACTGCGTGTGCATCCACAGAAGATGTGCTGTGTCTAGCGGCATGCTTGAAGGGAAGGGTGGCAACTGTTGGACTTCAGTCCCTCCCAAAGTGACTCGGTTAAAATAAAAAAAAAAAGAGTAATTTTCTCCAGGTCAAAGAAATAGCTTTGATCCTTGGCCTCCTCAAAAGCAGAGTCCTGGGTTCATTACTGGATGCATTAGTTAGTTTAAGCTATTTTGAGTAGGCTGAATCAATATATTCAAAAAGTTACTTAAGAGGTAGGAGTTAATTATATCTGTGTGCAAAGTGCCTTTTCTAATACTCTTTGCATAATCTGCAGAAATTTTTATGCAGAGTTCAAGAACTATATGGATTCTTCAATGTCATTCATCCAGCAATCCCTGTGCAAGAAGCATGCTTCCATTTAAATGGAAGGAACTGTTAAACACAATTACCAGTACCGGGGTGGTCAGAATCTGCATTGATGGAAGCTTCCCATTCTCAAACTGATTCAAAGGTTATGGTGGGGGCAACCATTCATGAACAAATGATTGCAATTCTACATCTTTTGATGAATTTCTTAAAGTGGCTCGTTTTTGATGAATATTTTAATGGAAAATTACGCTGACAAAATGCTTTTAACTGCTACACATTTTTGCTTTCAACAAGACAGTATCCCCATCTACCCAACTCATTTTGTCTGTATAGGCAGAGAATGGTTGAATATGACTGAATGACAATGTCACAGGCAGACAGGTAAAAGGGGCATTCAAAAGGTTTTGCCAAACACATTCTAGAATTAGGGAGAAACAGGCATAGTAATAGGAGATAGTCTTAGTAGTATCTGTAAAACTTTCCATCATATATAACTTATTCTGTTTCTTGAGCAGCAAGTAGTTATAAAATTCCTAGAAAAAGAGAACATGGAATTACCAGGAATTGTTCGAGAGAGAGAGAGAAGATGGAAAATGGAAAAAATCAAAGATGGAAAATGACCCAAGGACTGGGCACCAGCAACAGCCCAAAATGAGGAAATGGTCAACAAGGTGCATAGATTAGTTATGGTAGACCATAAAGTGAACATTAAACAGACAGCTAATAAAATAAAGATTAGCCTGGATCAGTACATGCCACCTTACATGAGCAGCTACACATGACAAAGGTGTCGTGCCAGTGGATTCCAAGAATGCTGAGTGAAAGTCCCATAGAGGCTAGAGTGAACATTGCCAGATTTCTTTTAGAGCATGTCACTATGAATGAAGAAGAGTTTTTTGCTTGAATTGTTACATCTGCTAAATGTTGGGTTCACTACTTTGATCCTGAATTTAAATTTGCCATCATGCAGTCGAAACATGCTGGATCACCCACTGCAAAAAAAATTCAAAGTGAAAACTTCAGCTGGGAAGATCCTATTGAGTCTTCTGGAATTGTTTGGGAGTACTTTATATTAATTTCCTTGGGTCACAGATCTATTAACCAAATGAAAATATATGACTAATACCTAAAATATATGGCTCACTAAAAACATCAGGCAGCAGTAATAAGGAATGCTGTTGCTGGATGACAATGCGCCACCTCGCAGATATGAACTGACAGGAACATCATCATCATCATCAGATATTTTCAATCCACTGCAGGATGAAGGCCTCTCCAGCAACTTTCCAGTTCCTTCTGTTTTGTGCAATGGCCATCCATTTACTACCCACAAACTCGTGAATTTCATCTGTCCATCTCCGTTGTCTTCCAGGTTTTTCTTCTAGCTCCTCTTGGGTACCATTCTGTTATTCTCTTAGTCCATCTGTCATCATGTCTTCAAGCTATGTATCCTGCCCAAGACCATTTTAGTTCTTTAGTTTTGATAAGAATGTCCTTTACTTGAGTTTGCTGCCTAATCCATGTGTTTCTCTTCTTATCTAACAGTCTGATTCCCAATATAATTCATTCCATTCTTTGCTGTGTAGTTCTCAGCTTCTCTTCCATTCTTTTGGTGAGTGTCCAAGTTTCACTTCCATAAGTCATGGTGGGTAGTATACATTGGTTAATTATTTTATGTTTCAGACAAATTGAGATATTGCTCATCAGTATGTGACTATATTTCCTGAATGCTATCCATCCAAAATTTATTCTTCTCTCGACTTCCAGCCACTTATCTTTATTACAGCTGATGACTTGTCCCAGATAAGTATATGACTCCACCTTTTCAATTACTGCTCCTTCAATCATTATATCCCTTTCTATGGCATATTTGTTCATCAATACTTTTGAAAACTGAAAACCTTAATCAGTTAATGCATAACTGATTAAGATTTTCCTCTAATTCTTTGGGATCATAGCTTATGACCATAATGTCATCTGCAAATCGTAAATGGTTTAGGTATTCTCCGTTCACATCGACTCCTTTCTGCGACCAGTCTAATCTTCTGAAAGCGTCCAGAAGGGCAGTAGTAAACAACTTTGGAGATATTGTGTCTCCTTGTCGAACTCCTTTCTCAATTTTAAATTTTCTACTGTCTTTGTCTAGTCTAATAAAGGAGGTAGCATTCTCATATATTTTCTTCAAAATCATAATATATAGGATATCTATGCCTCGTCTTTCCAGCACCCGAAACACTGCCTTATGCTGTATGGAGTCAAATGTCTTTTCATAATCCACAAATGCCAGGCATAATGGTGTTCTATATTCATTTGCTTTCTCCATTAGCTGTGATATTACATGAAGGTGATCCATAGTTGAGAATCCTGTCCTAAAGCCAGCTTGCTCTTTCGGTTGAATCTCATCAAGTAATCTTTCTAATCTGTTAGTAATGACCCTTGTGAACAACTTGTATATGTGGGATAACAAGCTAAGTGGTCTATAATTTCCAATTTCTGATTTATCTCCTTTCTTATGCAGCAAAACTATGATTGCATTATTCCACTCCTCAGGCACCACACCTTTTCTAATGCATTTTGTGAAGAGTCTTGCCAGTTTTAGTTTTTGTGCCATGTCTCTTCCTCCCAATTTTAACAACTCTACAGTCACTTCATCTTTTCCTGGGGCTTTCTGATTCTTCATTTTCTTCAATGCATGTTCTACCTCATCAGGAAGAATATCAGGTATGTCATATGTGTTACTAATTTGCGATCCATCTTCCCCACTGCTGGCATCATTCCCTCGCTCCTTGTATAATTCTCTATAGTAGTCTTCTGCTATTTGAACTATGCCTTCTCTGCTATTTATAAGTACACCACCGCCATTCTTCAGTTTCAGTATCATTTGTCTTTCTGTATTACTGCTCATGGCTGCTGATTTGAGTCTTTTGTTTTCCCTTAATGCTTGTTCTACTTTCCTTGTGTTAAATCTTCTTATGTCCTCTCTGAGTCTCTTTCTAATGGCTTTGCATAACTCAGTATAGTCAATTTTCTCCTTGTCAGTGTTTATCTTGCTCTTCATTTGTTGTCTTCGGTTCATCATGACAAGTGTTTCTAGACTAATTTTTTCTTCTTTGGATTTCTTTTTACCTATAGGTTTCTTGGGCTTTATCACTGTCAGAAAGTTGTAATATTCCTCGTCGATATCTTGGTCTTGATCCGTCTGCAGAAGCTCAAGCTTGTTCTTAAATTCCAATGCATACTGCTTTTTCTCCTTTTCTGTTATCTCAAAGACCTTTGTATTATTTACTCGTGTCAGTTTTTTCCTTTCTTTTCTTACATCTATATCAAGTGTGCATCTTACCATTCTGTGATCACTTCCAACATCTACTTTGTTCAGGACGGTAACATCATTCACAATGTATCTTCTGTTAGTGAGGATGAATTCGGGAACAACTTACAGGAACAACAGTGGCTAAATTGGGGTTCAAGTCTTTGTTGCATCCACCTTATTCACCTGATATCGCCCCATCTGATTTTTACCTATTTGGAAAATTGAAACAGCATCTTCATGGAATGTATTTTGTGGATGATGAACATCTGAAACAAGCAGTGACTGAATAGTTTGATGAGCAAATACAGACTTCTACAAGGAGGGGATTTCGAAGTTGAAACACAGTTAGAAAAATTGCATTACTGTGGGTGGTGACTGCATAGAGAAAAAAGTCTTAACATGTCCGAGTTTCAAGAGTCTGGAATTACAGGAACCATATGATTGACAAAACTTGTTGAATGCCTCTTGTAGGATTGACTGATGACTGATAGAGCATTGCTCCATAATTAGGGTTCTGACTCCATCTTTCACTGTGTCTACTGCATAGACACTGGTAGTATGATCACAATGGAAGAAGTGAGAGCAATGTTGTAGTCACCCACCTCAAAAACAGTTTTATCACATTGGTACTGGCCTCTTAAAAGAAGGGGGGGGGGGGGAACGCATTTAAAATTTATTAATATTTCATAAAACCAATTAATACATTTAAATATTCTATTATATAAATGAACTAAGTTATAAAAAAACTATAAAAATGTACATTTTTTGGACTTAGACAAACCAAAACTACTTACCCAGACTACTATATGCTAGAGTTTTAGCCACTTTATCGTTAATTTGTGCAGCAATACTTAGATGCTGTTCTTGATACATTATTGCCTGTTCAAAATTTCCTAATGACTCATGGGCAACACCTAAATTTCCATAAGCCCTTCCCTGCGTAGCCATGTTGCCTATTTCCTCAGCTATTGCAAGATCAAGCTGATGATATCTCAGTGCTCTCTGATGCTCACCCATCTGTTGATATACAGTACCCAAACCACATGCAGCATCAGATTCTGCCATACGATCTGCAAGCTCCTGTGCCAATGTCATTTGATGCTCAAGACAAGAAATGGCTTGTTCAAAGTTGCCTAACTGGCTGTGAATGCCACCGAGTTCTCCATATGCAGCAGCTTTAGCACTGACATTACCCAATTCATGAGCTACAACTAATCGCTTTTCAAAGCAAACCTGTAAGGGAAAAAATTATGACATAAACTTGTATATTCAAATAAGTAATGATAATTAATAAAATGAAATATTTTAGAAAGCACAAAATTTTAAATATACTAATGTTTTCATAGTATTCTAATTGCACCATTGTGGAAGAAGTATATAAATAACAAACTGCAACCTAACTAAAAATGTTTAATGAACATATGATGACAATATGCTACATATTGATCCAAAACTTCTGATATTTTTTTTAAATTCTAGAATTAACCTACAGAATTTTTTTATTCTGTGTATAAAAGGGTGAGCCAAATGATGAGATTTTTTTTTTTTTTTTTTTTTTTCAAAAATATCCCTGTCATAGTTTAGGCATTTATCTTAATCTGTGCATTAAATTTTTTAAACTTTGTTCACAAAATCTTTTGGCTGCTGGTGACACTATTGTTTGACTAATTCCTTCACTCCATTGTCAGTGTGGAATCAAAAACATCCAGTCCCACAAAATCATTTTTCAGTTTTCTAAAAATATAAAAATCACAAGACAACTTTGACTGAGCTATACAGAGCATGCTCAATCAGTTCCTAGTGTAGTCTGTGTGGCTGCCACAGTATATTGAGCCATATAGTATTAGTAGTATAGTGCAAGAAAGTCCTGGGTTTCACATGTAAAAAAAAAATAAATAAATAAATAAAAAAAAAATAATAATAAAAGAATAATAAACCACCTATTTGGCTTCCTCCTCACTTAGATATCTATCCAGCTGAGTTCTGAATTTCCCCAAGCTGTCAATCTCATGGAGGCAACTTATTCAAATAATTACCAATAATTACAATAACTCACCGACTAAAAGAAAACTTCCCAAATCCAGTCTGAACCTCCCTCCCAGTAATTTGACTTTATAGGCCCTAGTTCTGGAATCACTTATAACAATCTAAATTCTACCCCCATTCATTTTACTTTCATCTCTGAGAGTCAAATCTTCTCTAAGGTGTGTCTAGTTTGCAAGCTCTCCAGCCCACATATTCAAAGTCTTTCCTCATATGGGCACCCTTTTCCCAATCTCATCAGATGCATTGCTCCTTTTTGACCCTTTCAAAAAGCTCAATGTCTTGTTTTAGGTGCAATCTCCACACCTGGACACAGCATTCCAAGTATAGTCTCACAATTGTTTTATACAGTGTATTATGACCTTCCTAAATCTACAAGCAAATGTTCAATAAATCACCCTTCCCACCTGTCTGTACTGCTTGGAGAGTTTCATGTCTAACTGTATGTCTTTCATGTCTAACTCCAAAATCTTTTGGTTGCTATTCTCCAAATGTAAGACCTTGCATTTTACTGCATTAAAAAATAGCTGCCACTTTCCTGACCATCTCTGAGGTCTACCTAAGCCTTCTTGAAGAAGCTTTGCTTGGTGCCAGTCATTAACTACTCTACTGATCTTGATATCATCCAAATTTTTCCATCACACCCTCTATCCCTTCATCAGTTTCATTTAAGAAAATCAAAAACAAGAGTGGTCCCAGTACCTATCCCTGGGGAATCCCACTTACATTAGACCAATCTGAAGAATAACCATTAATCACAATCTTCTGCCTCCTGCCCTACAGCCATCCTGCAATCCATCTAAGAATTTTCCCTGTGATTCCATGCTACATATAGTAACCTCTCATCCAGAATTGAGTCAAATGCTTTGTTGAAATTTAAGTAAACAATGCCAAAATTATTTCCTACATCCAGCTTATGAGTGTGTCAAAAGAGCTAACCAGGTTGGTTAAACATGACTTTCCCTTTACAAACCATGCTGTTTCTTTCAGAATTCCATTTCTATCTAAATGATCCTGTACTGCATTCTTCATCACTGCTCCATGATTTTTCCTACCATCAAAGTCACTGACTGGTTGGTAATTACCCACTTCACTGTTAGAACCACCCTTAAATACTAACAATACAGTGACACTTCTCCAATTCAAGGAAATAACTCCTGAGTTAGGTAATTACCGCAAAATTAATGTCAATAGTTCAATGCACTCTCTTGCTACCTCCCTCAAGATATGCTATCAACTCCAGGAGCCTTACTCACCTTCTCGAAAGTTTTTATAATAAACAATTTTTCTAAAATTCCAATAACACTGATTTCTTTCATACCTTCAAGCTTTACTTGCACAGTTTCTCTTCACAACAGAGGGTCTTTCTTCTATAAATATTGATGCAAAATAGCTGTTCAATTCATCTGCAGCAACAGCAGGGTTATCTATAACTTTCCCATCATGCAAGAGTCTGATATGATTTGCTCTTTTCTCTTAGTATTCATGTATGAGAAAAATTCCTTGTTCCCATTCTTTTCTCTCTTAGCCAGAGATTTCTCATAATCTGCTTTTGCCAGCCTAAACTTTTCTGTGGTACTGTTACAGATAAATTTGTAGCTATTTATTGCTACTATGTAACTAATAAAGTACTATGTATTCATTTCTATGCCATCTTTCTTAGTCATCGCTCTTAACTTTTCCGTGACATATGTTTTTACGCATTTGTCATATAATCAAATGATACTATCAGTCCAATGTCTGTGTCTCTTCTTTTGATGTCACCTTGTAGATAAAATTTCAGGATCTGTGCATGACTTAGTGTCAATTGTTTCACCTCTACACATGAAATGGCACAGCCAGCAATAGCCCCTATGAGACAAAAAAAATAGCATGATAATAATCTTCCCAGAGTTTTAAGTCTTGAATTTCTTTGGATATAGTGATGACCAATGTCTCCATTGCATGCTATATCACTTGCTTTGTGGTTCAAAATGCTTTCACCATGTCTCAACCATGCAATATAGGAAGTTATTTCTGTCTTCTTCTACCTTGTCCTGAAGAAACAATCAGAAATGTTTATTTTTATAGTTGTGACACTTGAGAACCCACTTTGAGAAACCTTCCTGCACTGCAAATCATCACGGATGATCGGTGTAGGCACACCCACAACTAATATTTGACTAACTGACACGTCATCCACTGTTGCACATGAATTCATCTTGATGACATTGTCTGTAAAGAGAACATTTCGTTTGTAACATTTATGTGAGTTGTCTTCAGCAAAAGCCATCCTTTAATTTCATTTCCTTTTCAATAACCATTTGCACACCACTGTGCAGGGCAAACAGTTGTACACTTCGACCATATGCCAGTGAATATCTGCTGGAGAGATGCCCTCCACTACTAAAAGAAAGTGAATAAAACTGCATTGCACTAATTTGTATGCACCCATCACAATGAATACTGTGTATTATTATTATTATTAGCATATGATGCAAGGAAGCAAGCTCATAAAGCATCAGTCAGAAAAAAAAAAAACACATCACTTGTCCATTCCCTCCAATAATTTGTCTAGTCCATCCTTGAATTTATTTGACCTGACCACTTCCACAACAACAGACAGAAGTTTGTTCCAACAGTCAACCACCCACTGGCTAAAGGCAAACCAAACCTCCTCACAACTTTCTTGCAACTATCCTTACTCAATTTGAATTTATGATCTTGCATGTGTGCAGCCTCAGCAAAGGAAAAAATGCCATCAGTATTGAGAGTGCTCAATCCATTCAAAGCCTTAAAAAACCTTGCAGTTGCCTAGTATCGAGATGCTGCAATTTGCAGAAATGAAGCCTGTCTTGGTAAGATGACCTTTCATTCCCTTCACCAATCTCATTGCCCTTCTCTGCATGCATTCAGCAGATCTACATCATCCTAAAATAAGGCCTCCAGACCTGTATGAGGTACTGAAGTGTAGCCTAACCATTGTCTTATAGAACAAGATAATCATTTCCTTGCCCCTACAAGCATAGACAAAACACCACGAGCTGTCCTGGCAGCCTGCCCAGTGCTGGGCAGACTAATAACATTAAACCATGAAGAGCAGTGTCCATTAATAACCACTCTCTGTCTTCTCCCACTCAATCATCCCTTTATCTATAGCAGTAATTTGCCCTTAATGCCACACTGCTCTAATCTCCAATTTGACAAGTCTTTTATATGCATCAAAGCTTTCCTGAAATCCAAGTAAATAATTTTGATATCATATACCACCTTTGCCACCTTTGCTGCCTTCCTTAATTTAATTGGATAGATCCCATCCACCCCAGGCACCTTTTTTATGTTGAGCTTCAACAATTCCTCTTCTGCTTTCCTTTCAGTTATCATAAGATCATTTAGTTCCCTGATAGATTCTGATGAACTTCTGGAATTCCCCTCAATAAAGAACTCCTCATGGATGAATGCAGAGGCAAAATACCTATTCAGTATGTCAGCAATCTGGATAAGATCGTCAACAGTTAAACCATAGTCACCAAGGGGACCGACATGATTCAACCCGTTTCTTCTACTGTTAACATAAGTAAAGAAGTCTTTGCTGCATTTTTTGGCACTCTTTGTAAGACTTCTTGTAATCTGCCTTAGCTTGTCTAACCTCCTTTGTGACTTGTTATATCTACCATAGGCTTCTATACTGCCTAGGTTATATCTACCATAGGCTTCTGTATCACCAGATAATTTATATGCATCCTATGCATTTTTCTTTTCAGCCACGAGTCTCATGAGTTCATCTGACATCCATTTAGCTCTAAGCTTGGAATGGTATTTCTTAGTTGGTATGAAATGCCTAGTAATGTCTGAACTTCTATGATTACTTCACTGAATGCTTTCAATTTAGCATTTGCTGCTAGCAATATCAGCAAGTCCCACTGTATAGAATTTAAAAACTGTCTGAGACCACTGTAATTACCCCTTATGGAAGCAAAAGTCCTTCCCAATACCCTTGACAGCAGTCATGCTGTTAAGTAAGTTCCACATCAGCAAACTGTGATCAATGCTACCCAGAGGGTCTTTTACCTGCAGATTCTTAATGTATGAAGAGTCATTACTGATAATCAGATCAACAATATTGCTTCCTCTGGTTGCTTCTCTAACATGATGCCATAGAAACAGTCATCCAGCAAATCGACAGACGTTTTGCTACATTCTGATTTACTGGCCCACTATTTCTTTTTATAGTTGTTTGTTATACTCATCATCATCATTAGGCCTATAACAAACTCCTACCCTCATTTTTGATTTCCCAGTGCTTAGGCAACACAAAACTGACTCAACATTGCACTTACTACCCATGGTGACTAAATGCACTGCCTTAGATTTAATATACTTCTTCACTAAGAGCAAGACTCCTGGTGTTGCTTGACAATCAACACTGTCCTTTCTGTACACATTGTACTTCCCATATTCAAATTCTGCATCCCTTATGAGAGTCTGAGAAATACCGCATCTCTGATATCCCCCACAATGTCAGCATTTGATGACTTCATCAATATTTCAAATTCATCAAATTTATTTACTGTACTCCTAGCATTAGTGTACATGCAAGTATACATGCATCTATTCTTACTCTTAGGCCCTAACATGGTCAATGTATTTGCTTGTTTTGTGATAACCCACAGTGAGGCTTGTGGGTTATATACTCCCAATACTTTGCTTTCCAAGTTGCTCCATGTTCCAATAGAAGAAGTGCAAGAATCACTTTTGCCTCTGCCTGTGGCTCTAGTTAATGTATTAGTTTGTATATCCCCACCAAACTACCAATTTTCCAGCTCACCCAGCATTGCCTTGATAGCAGAAGCAAATATTCTTGCACCACCTTCTATTTAAGTGTATCCCATCCTTGTTAACAGGAAAGACTGTTAAAACAGTCTTTCCTGTTAACAAGCACAAACCACACTAACAAAAATCCTAACCCATGAGCCTTGCGCAGTCTTTCCAGGCCCACGTTGACTGACAAGGCTCTCGACATGCACTCTCATATCATGACTAGGCAAGATTGCAGACACTTTCTAATTTAATTCTCACTCTCAACGTTTTTCCAACATCACCTTGTACTTGTTAATTAAATCCTCAGAACTCCTACTCTTAATATTATTAGTGCCATTTGTGCCTTAAATGATGATATTTGCTCTACAATAATATCTACTTTTGCCCCTAGCAGACATACATTGGTCCTATTCCTATCCTTTATTCATAACATATTTCCCATTTCCCTGACAATAGAGTCACTAACAACTACTACTTCCTTTGGACCCAGCACATTCTGCCTTGTGAATTGCCTCTAGCATTGAGTTGGGTAGCTGAGAGCTTGATGGGTCCCCCCACCCCATTTTAATTGTTTTAAGGGCATTCACCCTGTTTTTCAAGCTCTTGTAAATGCACATCAGAATGCTGAGCTCACATCTAATTTCCTTGTACTGTTTGAAACAAACAGACACACGAAGGCATCCCTCTTGGCTCCATCATATCCCATTCCAAATAGGTCTGCAAACATCACTTAAGTAGTACATTTTGTTAGGCCGTGATTTGTAGGAGAACCACCTCTTAAGTTCTCTCCCTTGATCCATAGCATTCCCACTACTTTGAGCCTGTTGCTTTGCTGCTCTAGTCTGAGGCATTTCCATTTAAATTCAATTTAACTTGAAAATAATACACTAAACAGATAGATATATAAATGCAATAATACATATTATGCTATCAACTTAATGTATTGCACTATCAAGTTTACATTATATGTAATGCATTATACTCTTGGGTTCCCAGAGCTCACACCTGGGCATCAGGCAACACAGCGGTAATCTCCAAGGCAGAATGCGCTGCTCCCACAGGAGTTAGTTATTGTTGGTGACTATCGTCAGGAAGATGAGGAATATATTGTGTAAAAAGGATAGATGGAATAGGACCAGGGTATGTCTGCCAGGGGCAAAAGTTGATAACGTGAAGCATATATCATCTTTTAAGGGCATAAAGGATGATAGTGTTGTACACATTGGCACCAACAACATTAAGAGTAGGAGATCTGCAGATTTACTTAACAAGAACAGGTCAAAGTTGCAAAAAAGTCGTGAATTAGGGTTAAATTTGAAAGTGTCTGCAATTCTGCCCAGACATGATAGGACGGAGTACATGATGAGAGCCTTGTCAATCAATTCGACCCTGGAGGAATGTGCAAGGCTCAAGAGGTAGAATTTTTTTCAGCCTGGTCTGTGCTTGTTAACAGGAGAGACTGCTTCTACAGGGATGGGATACACTTAAATAGAAAGGGTGCAAGAATATTTCTGATGCTATCGAGGCAGTGTTAAGTGGGTTGGAAAACTGCTAGCTTGGGGGTATTTACAGACTAAAATGTTAAAAATAGCCACAGGCAGAGGTGAAGATTATTCTTGCACTACTTCTATTAGAATAAGCAGCCTGGAGCGAGGGGGTGCTGGGGGTTTCAGGGACTAATGGCAGTCATCGTGAAACAGGTGGGTATATGGGATGTGTTAGGGTAACTAAGAATAGGTGCATCTATACTTGCATGTATACCAATGCTAGAAGTATAGTAAATAAATTTGATGAATTTCAAGTGTTGGTCAAGACATCAAACGTGCATATTGTTGGGAAAGCAGAGACGTGGTGTCACACAGATATTAGGAATGCAGATTTGGAATTTGGGGAGTACAATGTGTATAGAAAGGATAGACAGGATAGGAAAGGAGGAGGTGTTATGCTGTTAATTAAGAAAAACATAAAATCAAAAGAAGTACATCCAATTGATATAGATGAACAGTGCTGAGTCAGTTTGGTGTGAAATAAGCACTGCAAAAGCAAAAATAAGGGTAGGAGTGTGTTATAGGCCTAATGACTCGAATGACTACAATGAACAATTGTACAGAGAAATAGAGTGGCCTAGTAAATCAGAATGAATTATAATGGAGGATTTTAACTTCACAGATATTGACTGGAACTTGTGGGTTGGTCACACGCACACTAGTAAGACTTTTGTGGATTTATCGGATAATTGTTTTCTGCAGCAGCATGTTCGAGAGGCAACCAGAGAGGCTAATACTGTTGATCTGGTAATCAGCAATGATCATTAGTATATTAAGAATTTGCACGTAAAGGAACCACTAGGTGGCAGTGATCACAGTGTACTGATGTGGGATCTACTTAAAGATATAATTACCATTAGGGGTAAAGGGAAGGGTTTTTGCTTCCGTAAAGGTGACTAAAGTGGTCTCAGACAGTTTTTAAATTCTGTACTGTGGGATCAAGTGATGATGTTCAAGCATTCAAGGAATTAATCGTGGAAGTTACTAAAAATTTCATACCGATTAAGAAATATTGTTCAAGGTTTGGGCCTAAATGGTTGTCAAATGAACTAATGAGACTTGTGGCAGAGAAGAAAAATGCATGGGATGCATATAAATTATCAGACAACACAGAAGACTACGGCAGATATAAGCTAGTCTGTAATCAAGTCACAAAGGAGGCTAGGCAGGCGCAGGCAGATTACAAGAACTCTTTGGCAAAGGATGCTAAGGACAGCAAGGATTTCTTTACTTAAATAAAAAGGAAGGGGATGAATCTGATTGGTCCACTTGATATCGATGGTTCGACTGTTGATGATCCTGCTAAGATAGCAAACAAACTGAATGAGTATTTTGCATCTACATTCACACATGAGGAGTTAAGGTTTCAAAATGCCAGAAGGTTATCAAATTGTAGCAGGGTTCACACATGAGGAGTTAAGGTTTCAAAATGCCAGAAGGTTATCAAATTGTAGCAGGGTGCTTAATGATTTTGTAATAACTGAGAACAAAGTGGAGGAGAAATTGTTGAAGTTAAACATAAGAAAGGCACCTTGGGTGGATGGGATCTATCCAGTTATATTAAAGATACGGCAAAGGAAGTAAGCAAACCGTTAACCATAATTATGAGAGCATCCTTGGATTCAGGAGAGGTCCCCATGGACTGAAGATGTGCAAATGTATCCCCAATTCACAAAGGGGGATCGAAGAGGTGGCGCGAGTAATTACAGACCAGTTAGTTTAACTTCTGTTCCGGGTAAAATAATGGATTCACTGGTTAAAGATGCATTGCAGGATCATCTAGACAAGACTGCAGCAATAATTCAGACACAGCATGGGTTTGTTAAGGGAAAGTCTTGTCTGACAAATTTGATTGGGTATTATGATGTGGTTACAAAGGAACTGGATGCAAAAAATAATTTTGATATCATATACTTGGATGTCAGGAAAGCTTTTGACACTGTTGCGCATGGAAGACTACTGTACAAATTGGAGCAGAATGGTATTAAGGGTAAGTTGCTACAATGGATAAAGGGATGGTTGAGTGGTAGCAGACAGAGGGGTGGTAATCAATGGGTACTGCTCTTCGTGGACTAATGTTATTAGTGGAGTCTCACAGGGTTCGATGTTGGGTCCACTGTTGTTTTGTATATTTATCAATAATATTGATGAAGTTATATCAGGCTTAGTGTCAAAGTTTGCAGATGATACAAAGATTGGCAGGGTTGTTAATGACAGTAATGGCAGTGTGCTACTGCAACAGGATCTAGAAAATTTGGACAGATGGGTTGAGTAGTGGTAACCGAAGTTTAACATTGACAAATGCAAAGTACTGCATATGGGTAGAAGTAACCCCAGAGAAATGTACCAACTGTGTGGAATTACACTTAAGATGGTAGATAATGAAAAAGACTTGGGAGTAATTGTGCAGTCAGATATGAAGTTTTCTGAGCAATGCAGACAGGCTGCCAGGGCAGGTCATGGGGTTTTGTCAATGATATACAGAAATTTGCTAGCAGAGAAAAGGTGATTGTCCCTCTGTATAAGGCAATGGTCGGGCCATGCCTTGAGTACTGTGTACAGGTCTGGAGGCCTCATTTTAGGAAGGATGTAGATTTGCTTGAGCGTGTACAGAGAAGGGTAACAAGATTGGTGAAGGGA
Organism: Mastigoproctus giganteus; assembly: GCF_048544385.1. Lineage (NCBI taxonomy): Eukaryota > Metazoa > Arthropoda > Arachnida > Uropygi > Thelyphonidae > Mastigoproctus > Mastigoproctus giganteus. The sequence goes on along the minus strand of NC_143583.1, from coordinate 94,784,343 downwards.
ATGATGGGATCCTCTTACCAAGAGAGGCTTAAGTTCGCAAACTGAAGCGGCTGGAGACTGGGCACCTGCGAGGTGATCTGATTGAGGTGTATAAGGCCTTGAATGGGATGAGCATGCTGAATTCTGATGGCATTCTTCCACTTGTTCAGATCATGAACCTAAGGGAGTATAAATTCAAATTAAGGAAAGATAGATGTAGAACAGATGTGCGGAAATTTGCCTTTAGCCAGCGGGTTGTTAATTGCTGGAACAAACTTCCATCTGTCATTGTGGAAGTTGTTAGGTTAAATAAATTTAAGGAGGAACTGGACAAACATTTAGAGGGGAATTGTTTTGTAAATTTAAAAAAAAATTTTTTTTTTGGCTGATGCTGCATAAGCTCATACACTTGCTTTCTTACATCACATGTCACTACTACATGCCAACCTATATGTTAGAACCTACAAGGTACTTGTTTACCACAATTAAAAACCTACAATTCCCCTATTATGCACTATTCTACCAGTTATATGATACTAAATTTACACCAAATCATTGATACAAAAGCTCTACAAATATTAATGCCACATATTACATACTATATGATAAAGTTAAGTTATTAAACCACATATGTATTGCTATAAATTATAGTTTATAAGCCTCTTCTAATACTGATTTAACTCCTACAAAACTACATATAAACCTCATCTATATGATATCATTTATATCAATACTAAAACAATGGCAGCAAAATTCAAACTTTCTTATCGATACAATGCAATGGCAACAAAGGTTGACTGTGGTTATTTAAGCAATTACAAGGCCAAGTAAAGAACAAAAGCACCAAATTAATCAGAGAATTACAAATAATTACTATACTAATTTTAAATCAATTAATAATGTTCCACTTGGCAACTCCTGAAAAAGCTTCTAGTCCAAATACTGATGCTGCACTGCTGTTGTGCCTCACTCCCCACATATATAGGACAGCTAACATGCTTCATGATTCAGTAGAAGCATTAAATACTAAACTCTAAATTTACACCCATTCAATTAGATTTCAATTGCTTACGTTTACACGTAATGTAAACTTAAGCAAATGAAATCTTATTCTTATTTGACTTCCTTCCATCCTCTGTACTTATATTATTCAAAATTTTATTTCTACACAAATAAAATAAACAGATTTATTTCAAATTTTATTTTTAATTTACTTGTAGCATAACTGCAATCACATGTGGTTATGCTACAAGTTAATCTGAAATAAAATATTTAGTATGCACTTAATACAGAATGTAATCTTAATTATACTGCAGAGGAAACATGTCAAACTCATTTTAGCCTTGTGGACTGCAACAGCATCATTCAGGAACCATATAAGTATGCATACAGTACATACCAGTGTGACATTTTAAGGAATTAATATGGGAGGCCCATCAAGCTCTCAGCTGCCCAACTCGATGCCAGAGCTCACACTTGTGCAACACGCAACACAGTGGCAATCTCCTAAGCAGAATGCACTGGTCTCACAGGTGGTGGTTATTGTCGGTGACTCTATTGCCAGGGAAACAGGAAATGTATTGTGCAAGAAGGATGGCTGGAATAGGACCAGGGTATGTCTGCCAGGGGCAAGAGTAGATGACATTGTAGAGCAGATATCTTTTAAGGCACAGGCGCCTCCGTAGCCAGGTGGGCAGGAGCAGCAGTGCATAGCACATGCTTCTTGATTAGACCGGGGTTTGAGCCCATGGCCACCAAATATGGAGGATGCGTAAAGATCAGGGAATGACCACCGCATATCCCTGGAGCAATATGGCCTTAGTTGCTAATGCTCCTAAAAACCAAATAACAGCAACAGTTAAGAGCACAAGATATCCTTGGCACTAATGTTATTTAGAGTAGGAGATCAGAGGAATCACTAAACAACTACAGGGCAATGTTGAGAAAAAGTCAAAAGTCTGGATTGAATTTGAAAGTGCATGCAGTTCTGCAGACATGATAAGAGGGAGTACATGTTGAGAGTCTTGTCAATCAATTTGGCCCTGGAGAAAATGCAAAAGGTCATGAGATAGAATTTTTCTTAGTGTGGTCTGTGCTTGTTAACAGGAGACTATTTTTACAGGGATGGGATACACTTAAATAGAAGGGGTGCAAGAATATTTGCTGATGCTATTGAGGCAGTGATAGGTGGGCGGGAAAGCTGCTAGCTTGGGGGAGGGGGATACATAGACTAATAGATTAAACAAAGCTGCAGGCAGAGGTGAAGGTGATTCTTGTACTGCCTCTATTGAAAAATGCAGCAGCCTGGAAAGCAAGGTGTCAGGCATTGCTGTGCATCATCATGGAACAAGTGAATACATGTAAGGGCTGTGTAAGGGTAACTAAGGGTAAGAACATGTGCATATATAACTGCATTTCCCCTTGCCAGGAGCATTGTAAATAAACTTGACGAATCTGAAGTACTAATTTAATTATCAAATGCAGACGTTGCAGGGAGAGCAGAAACATGGTGTCACTCAGACATAAGTGGTGCTGAATTTGAATATGGGGAGTACAGTGTATACAGAAGGAAAAACAGGACAGGAGGGGTGAAGGGATTATCTCTTAGTTAAGAAGCATATTAAATCTAAAGCAGTGCATCCAAGCGACATGGGTGACAAGTTCAATGATGAGTCAGTTTGGTGTGACATAAGCACTGAGAAAACAAAACTGAGAGGAGGAGTGTGTTATAGCCCTAATGACTGTGATAAGTATACCAAACAACCATACAGAGAAAGAGAGTGGACCAGTAAATCAGAATATCTGATAATGGGGAAGTTTAACTTTTCACACATTGACTGGAATTTGTGGGTTGGTCACTCACACACTAGCAAGGCTTTTGTGGATTTATTAGCATTAGCATTAACATTAGCAGAGGCATATGATGCAAGAAAGCAAGCTTATTCAGCATCAGCCAAAAAAAAAAAAAAAAAAAAACACCACTCCCATTTCACCCCTCCGTTCGCTCGAAATACCTGTCCAGTTGAGCCTTAAATTTGTTTAGGCTATCATCTTCAACAACAAGTGATGGAAGTCGGTTCCACCAACCAATCACCCGCTGGCCAAAGGCAAATTTCCGCACATCTATCCGACATCCGTCCTTCCTCAATTTGAATTTATGCCCTCTGAGCTGATTATTCTGAGCAAGATGAAGAATCCCATTGGCATTGAGCATGCTCAAACCATTCAAAACCTTATACACCTCTATCAGATCACCTCGCCGGTGCCTAGTCTCCAGACTCTGTAATTTGCAAAACTTAAGCCTTTCTTTGTAAGAGCAATCCTTTTGTTCCATTCACTAATCTTGTTGCCCTTCTCTGTACCCGTTCCAGCAGCTCAACATCCTTCTTGAAATGAGGCCTCCAGACCTGTATACAGTACTCAAGATGTGGCCTAACCATTGCCTTATACAAGGGAATAATCACCTCCTTATCCCTGCTAGAAAAATTCCTGTACATCATTGACAAGACACCATGAGCTACTCTTGCAGCTCGTCTGCACTGCTCAGAGAACTTCATATCTGCCTTCACAATTACCCCCAGGTCCTTTTCATTCCCCACCACTGTCAGTGTAGTACCGCAGATTTGATAGGTTGCTCTGGGGTTACTGTTTCCCATATGTAGTACTTTACATTTGTCAATGTTAAACTTCATTTGCCACCTCTCAGCCCATCTGTTCAACCTTTCCAGATCCTGTTGCAGCAGCATAGCGTCAGTGGTGTCCTTAACAACCCTGCCAACCTTTGTATCATCTGCAAACTTGGACATTAAACTTGATATCCCATCATCAATATCATTCATAAACACCGAAAACAACAACGGACCCAACACTGAACCCTGAGGAACTCCACTAATAACATTAGTCCACGTTGAGCAGTGTCCATTGATTACCACTCTCTGTCTTCTGCCACTCAACCATCCCCTTATCCATAGCAGCAATTTGCCTCCAATGCCACACTGCTCCAATTTCTGCAGCAGTCTTCCATGTGCAACAGTATCAAAAGCCTTTCTAAGATCCAAATATATAATATCAAAGTTATTCCCTGCATCCAGTTCTTTTGTGACTACATCATAGTATCCAATCAAATTGGTCAGGCAAGACCTGCCCTTAACAAAACCATGCTGCGTCTGAGCTATAACTGAATGCTTGTCTAGATGATCCTGCAGTGCTTCTTTAACCAGTGCCTCCATTAATTTTCCTGGAACAGAAGTTAAACTAACAGGTCTATAATTACTTGTCAGCCTTTGATCCTCCTTTGTGAATTGGGGTTACATTTGCACATCTCCAGTCTATGGGTACCTCCCCTGAGTCCAAGGAAGCTCTCATAATTATGGCTAGGGGTTTGCTTACTTCCTTTGCTGCCTCCTTTAATATAACTGGATAGATCCCATCCACTCGAGGTGCCTTTTTTATGTTTATCCTCAACAATCTCTCCTCCACTTTCCTCTCAGTTATTACGAAATCATCCAGCTCACTGCCAATGTTACTTTACCTACATCATTCTCCTTCCTGAATAACTCCTCATGCGTGAATGTAGATGCAAAATACTCGTTTAGATTGTTAGCCACCTGAGCAGGATCCTCAACTGTTGAACCATCAATATCCAGTGGACCAATCTGATTCATCCCTTTCCTTCTTGAGTTTAAATAGGTAAAGAACTCTTTGCATCCTTTGCCAAAGATTTCTCGTAATCTGCCTTCGCCTGCCCAACCTCCTTTGTAACTTGGATACAGATCAACTTGTATCTATCATAGGCTTCTGTGTCACCCATTAATTTGTATATATCCCATGCATTTTTCTTCTCTGCCACATGTCTCATCAGTTCATCTGACAACCATTTAGGCCTAAACCTTGAACAATATTTCTTAGTTGGTATGTAAAGCCTGGTAGCCTCCAAGATTAGTTCCTTGAATGCTTCCCATTTTGAGTTTGCTGTTGGTAACATCATCAGTTGGTCCCACCGTATAGAATTTAAATACTGTCTCAGACCATCATCGTCACCTTTACGAAAACAAAAACCCTTCCCTTTACCTCTGATGGTAGTTACCTCCTTGAGTAAATCCCACTTCAACACACTGTGATCACTGCCACCTAGTGGTTCATTTATCTGCAGATTCTTAATGCATGAAGAATCGCTACTTATAATCAGATCAAGAGTATTGCTCCCTCTTGTTGCCTCTCGAACATGCTGATGTAGAAAACAATCATCCAATAAATCCACAAAAGCCTTGCTAGTGTGCGAGTGACCAACCCACAAATTCCAGTCAATATCTGGGAAATTAAAATCCCCCATTATAAGACTCTCTGATTTACTGGCCCACTCTATTTCCCTGTACAATATCTTATTATACTCATCAGAGTCATTAGGCCTATAGCACACTCCTACTCTCAATTTTGATTTCCCTATGCTTATATCACACCAAACTGACTCGACACTGCCCTGTCCATCGATGTCGACTGGCTTCACTTCCTTGGACTTTATGTGTTTCTTAACTAATAGCATAATCCCTCCTCCCCTCCTGTCCTGTCTATCCTTTCTATACACATTGTATTCCCCAAATTCCAGTTCCGCATTCCTTATATCTGTGTGACACCACGTCTCTGATATCCCAACAATATCTGCCTTTGATGTTTTGAGCAATACCTCAAATTCATCAAATTTATTTACCAAACTCCTAGCATTTGTGTACACGCAGGTATACATGCACCTGTTTCTATTCTTGGCTACCCTAACACAACCCATGTGTTTACTTGTACCGCAATGACTCCCAGCAGTCTCTGAAATATCCTGCATCTTGTTTTTCAGGCTTCTGCTCATTTCAATAGAAGCAGTGCAAGAATCACTTCCACCTCTGCCAGTGGCTACTGTTAATCTATTAGTCCTTGTATCCCCCCCCAACTAGCAGTTTTCCGACCCACCTAACTCTGCCTCGACAGCATCAGCAAAAATTCTTGCACCCTTTCTATTTATGTGTATCCCATCCCTGTAGAAGCAATCTCTCCTGTTAACAAGTACAGTCCAGGCTGAAAAAAATTCTACCCCTTGAGCCTTGCATAATCCCTCCAGGGCCGAATTGATCGACAAGGCTCTCATCATATACTCCCTCCTATCATGTCTGGGCAGAATTGCAGACACTTTCAAATTCAACCCTAATTCACGGCTTTTTTTCAACAGTGACCTGTACTTGCTAAGTAATTCCGCCGGATGACTGTTTTCTACAGCAGCATGTTAGAAAGGCAACAAGAGGAAGCAATAATCTTGATCTGGTTATCAGCAGTGACTGTACATGCACTAAGAATCTGCAGGTAAAAGACCCACTGAGTGGCAGCGATCACAGTGTACTAATGAGGAATTGAATTAAAAACATAACTATTGTCAAGGGTAAATGGAAAGGTATTTGCTTTTGTAAGGGCAACTACAGTGTTCTCAGTTTTTAAATTGTATGCAGTGGGACCAACTGATGAGGTTACCATCGAAAAATTCTAAATGGGATGCATTTAGGGAAGTAGTCATTGAAGCTACTAGGCTTTTTATGATTGATATGCATCTTGGAGAATGCACACCAATCATACTGCTATGATTAAAGTCAGCAGAAAAGAAGCATTTTTGGTTAAATTTACCACATTAAGTAAACAAACTTTAAAATGCTGATTTTCACCCAACATATGTTCCATTAACCCATCTGCACTTGCACAATATTGGATGCTAGTTTCTCTTCAAAAATAGTTTTGATTAGTACTTTCAAAGTGAAATCCCAGGATACCAGGAATAAAATGGATCTTTCATTTCTCAGAAAATTAATTTGCTCATTCCAGGGTAATTCTTTATGTAATACTAAAAATTTCAAATGACATTTTTTATACATTTCTTTATTTTGTATCAATCAATCTCAAAGTGATCAGATCAATCTCAAAATGAGTTACACGGGTGAGTTCTTGACAACAGCAACCCAGCTGAGAGATTGAATAGTGCCATTAAAAAAGGAATCAGCAAAGGACAATTGGCAATTTGCCCAAACTACACGTGCGATATAAGAAAATATTGCTGAAGAAATGTAAGAAATTTAAAAATAATTTCTTAAATTACTGTTTCTGAATAAACTAGTAAATACATGAATAATCTAAACCTCCTGCTCGATGCACTCTTAGTTATCCCCATTCTCTATTTCAATCAAAGTGGAGAGGGTCCTCATTGCTCCTTATTGATAATGAAACTGCTATTTAATGAGTAATCATAGGGTAGACATTTTATGTTTTCTGAAAAACTATTATAAGTCAACAAATAAGAGTTAAAATTAATAAATTTTTATTATATATCTTTTATCATCTTCATGATGCACTTATGAGAAGTATAGATTTCTCATTACATTTGTTTTCTTTTTTGTTGTCACATAAATTCTAACTAATAAATTTTAATAGGGGCTGGTTGTCTTAGATTGTCACTATTACATCACCATAAAAAATACAGGTGTGTGTATGCCATTGTTAACTAATGTGTTAGTATATCAGCTGCCACAAAAACAGTTATAATGCAGTTAGAACCTCCACTTGTCACTGGATACTTGTAACATAAAAAGAAACTTTTCTTCTTTTTTATGTGTTCAATTTATTGAGTAAATTAAATCAACAAATTACATTTAATTTACTTAATAAATAATGATTTAATAAATAAAATCACTATTCATTATGTACCAAAGTATGCAGATCAAAATCAATATTTATTTATTAAATATTGATAGTGATCTACATTTTTTTTTTTTTTTTTCCCAGCATCTCAGTAATGTAGATAATTTAAACTGAATCTCAGGATCCAAGGATTGCTTAAATTAGAACTCTGGTGTAAGAGGAGGGCTGAAAATAAAAAAAAATAAATAATAAAAAAACTAGGAAATGACAAGCTCTGATTCTGATTTCTAAATATGTGTCCTACTTTTCTTCTTTCACTAAATGTAGAATACAACCAGTACACTATTATAATTGACTGACCACAAAAAAAAAAAAGAAAAAATTATGGTCTAAACACTGAATTATATACATATTTTTTTATATTCACATAAAAATATATCTTCAATGATAAAAAAATTCTCACACTCAAACTTACCAGTGTCTGCTGCAAGTTACCTAAGCATCGATGAGAATTCCCTAATCCACGATATGCCCTTTCCTGATCACGTGGAGATTGTCCTTTCAAAGCAACAGCAAGATACTGTTCATGACATTTCACAGCTTCTTCGAAGTCTCCCAGGGCATCATAGCAATCTCCTAAATTACCATAGGCTCTTCCTTTATCCACAAGCGCTGTATTGCTTCCCAACTAAATAAAGAAATTAATTATCATAAAACTCATAATAAAAATTATTTATATTCCCAGGAGTGACAGAAAAAAATTTTAAGTCATGCCTGAGAATATTAAGTCCCAAACCTATTCAGAAGCTACAAATAAAGTTACTTTTATATGGATACAATACTCATCTTGAGAAATAACACAGTTCATCATGTTTTAAAACAGTGCAATTTTATTCTACAAAGTTGTTTTTTTGTTGTTGTTTTTTTTCATCCATTCAGTTGCAGCTGACTTTCAGAGTCTTTATGAGCAAGTTGCCTTCAAGTCCTTCATGCTCATGCCAGTGTTGAGCCAGTGTGTTCTTTGCCAACTTCTTCTCCTTGTTCCACAGATCTTTCCTAGCATTATCAGTTTATTCTTGAGCTCGCTTATAAAGTTTTCCAGTGAAATATACTGGAGTAGGTCACCGTGTCTTTCTCCAGTGATGGCGCTCTGGGCAATCCGGCAAGAGTTGGTCGGGTTGGGCCTAGAGGGTTCCTTTTGGAATACATCCGAAGGAATTTGACACCTATATTGCTCTATGGTTCGGTAATCTGGTCAGGGGCCTCATCTAATCAACTAAACAGATTTCTTAGGGTTGAAAAAAATTGGAGCATTTTTCCGAAAAAGCAAGAAGGAAAATGGGTGATTTTAAAAAGGAGGCTTTTTAAACTTCACACTCTAGGAATTAAATTTCATTAATAACACAGATATTTATATTAAAATACAGCCACAGGATTGTTTATCAGTACAGCATTCTTTCAAACATTAGCTTACTTAAAATTTTTCTATGTGGATTTCTGTTTGGATTGTCTGTTAGACACCAACTGATTATAACTGCTTCAAGAAAGATGCTATTGCACACTTTTCTCTACTCAGAAATGTTGAGCCAAAGTATTTTTTATGACAATGGCACTGTTGTTTAACAGCATTTTCAAAGCTTCACCAGTAAGAGACCTGAAATTAGTTTCTTTTTTTCACCTAGATGAATATTCTCTCATAATCAGCATTACTATAAAGCATTACTTTTAAAATATCAAGCATGATTTGGGATAATTTGTTATATTTCAAGTTCCTTGTGAACTTGTCAGTTCTCCAACCATGGAACACTGCACATAAATTTTTTCTTCTTTCATAAAAGTGTCAGAAAGTTCTTAAAGCTGAAACTGACTACGTTTCAGTGTAAAAACCGACAGATTTGTTGTTTCATGTATTTCTTTATCTTTAACAAGATAAAGTACCTCTTTTACCAAGAAGTATTGCCTTTCCAAAAAAATTTAGGCAAAGGTAAAGAAAGCCAAACGAGAATGACGAGAAACGTTGGATGACTTACGAGGAAAATTAGTTTCCCATTACGGCACTCTAGCACTGCCTGCTCGGTAAACAAATGGTAGGTGTTATCGGTCTGGAGCAAAGTCGAGAACGATATATTGATTGACAGGTAGGCGCGGCAAACAATGTGCTGATTGGTACACAAACACAACACATGATAACATCGGGTTAGTATCATTTTAGTAACACTCAGAAGCACTAATGGTAACTTGCCCTAATGAATGCTTTCCATAATGGTGAAAAAAGGTCAGGTTATCTCCACTTGAATCCCATGGGAGCTTGAACCCCTCCCAAAGTGGAGGGGGTAACCTAACCTGTTTTCTTTAGAATCAGTCATATTTAGAAATACATTCATAAAAAAAATAAATTTTTTTTTTGACTATAGTATCATAGTGGGATATCCCATATCCCACTATGATACGTGCGGATACACATGTATCATAACATCAATCAACACCTCAACAGCTATTCACTATATATATATATATATATATATATAAATAATGAATATAGCAAATAAATTAACAATTATTATAGCAAGATAAACAATTATTATAGCAAATTATGCAATAAAAAACTAAAAACTGAAAGGAGGAGAAGAACTGATTAATGCCATCAATGAATGTCTAGATAGAACATTACATCAGTCTTATTATGTTTGAGCATAGTTTGAGCAGTTATTAAACGTGCAATTTATTAAAGGCAAGTATATATAAGCTGGTGGCAACTAAACGCTATAATAGTTATAACTAGTCCATGGTTCTAGCTTGGTAAGGATACCCATAAATAATGGAAATATTGAAAAAACAAAATAATCAATAAAGCATAAATGTAGAAAATAATAACTAAATACATATGCCATGCCAATTATAGGAAAATGGTGACACATTGAAAGGGACTTTATCAAGGGCTAACCCCTTCAATGTGTCCTCCTACAATTAGCGAGCTATCAGTTTCTGATATCATCTTGGAGATAATATTGGATATATATATATATATATATATATATATATATCCAATATTTTAAAATTAAATTTTAAAAAATTAAATAAAAAAAAATAAATAAAACATAAGCCAGCAGTATGGAAAAAACTGTAGAGCGAAAATTAACATAAAAATAACCCAAAATAAAACAAACGAATGGAAAAAGGAGAGTAAAGGTAAGACATAAACAGTAGCCGAGAAACCCTTACATAATTTCGCACTTTAAATCCAATTAATAAGACCGATATAAATTTAAAATAATGCCAATTACATAATAATTTAGCAGTACCCCCCCCCCCCAAGAGGTACCAGTTCCGAAAGATGTGAAATATCACCAAAAAGGGTTAAAGGAACTACTAAAAGATAACAAAATCAAAATAAAATCAAAATAAAATAGACTGACCATTATGCCCCATATCGACAGAGGAACACGAGGCCAATAATGGTCATGGAATAGCTGCATTTCAATTGCTATACAAATCGTCGCAAAGGTGAAAAGATCGAAGTACCAATTCACCCTTTCCCCTCCGATCGATCCACCAATGCAGAGGATTTGCACGGCGGTGGTCCTTATGAAGCGAAAAATAAATTATAGAACAGACAGCACTCTAAAGCAGAGCCACACCACTGACATAATGTAAGCTGAACCAGCTTATATAGAAGAGAAAGGAAAATAGATGGTGGCACAGGCGCTGCTTAATTAGCATATCAACCCATTACTACCATTGAATTATATTTGAATAATGACAAAAAACTTTTATCATTATTCAAATATATATATATATATATAAATAAAATTTTTCTTTCTTTTCTTATATTATTTTCTAACCTAACATTTAAGGTTAGGTCACTAAATATAGGGAAACCGTTTCTATTATTTCCTAACCTACCATTTAAGGTCAGGTTACGAAATATAACGAAAAATAAAGAAACCTGGCGCCTCCGTAGCCAGGTGGGAAGGAGCAGCGGTGCGTAGCACACGCTTCTTGATTAGACCGGGGTTCGAGCCCGTCACCACCAAATACAGAGGATGCGGAAAGGTGAGGGAATGACCACCGCATATCCCAGAGCAATATGGCCTTAGCTGCTAATGCTCCTAAAAACCAAACAACAAACAACAAACAAAGAAACCTTTTCCTTTTTTCGTAACCAAACCTAAATCAACAGTATAGTAAAAACATTCATGAACTCCAAAAATCTGCTTTTAATAATGAGAAAAAAACATAATGAAGAACATAAAAATTAACAGAACAAAATTTTTATTAATTTAGTTTTCATAAAAAAAAAAAAAAAAAAATCAACCAACGTTTTATTTTCCTTACAAATTTCTTTCATCTTTAAAAAGTTCATCACTACTATTACCTGTTTACCATTCATTACAAAACTATTACGCACCATTCTTTACTCATAAATATACATTATAATGCCAACCAATGACACACAGTAGCTTGTCCTCTGTTGCGCCCACCACCAATCATTTCATCATTTGCCACGCCTACCTGTCAATCAATATATCCTTCTCGATTTCAGCTCCAGAGCGATAACACCTACCGTCTGTTTACCGAGCGAGCAGCACAAGAGTTCAGTGTCGCGAAACTAATTTTCTGCATAAGTTATCTGACATTTCTCGTCATTCTCGTGTTGGCTTACTTTACCTTAGCCAAAATTTCAAATTTGAAAACGATGCACTACCACTCAGCATTTATAAGAACATCATTTTTCAATAGGAACTTGCACTCACTCAACAAAAGAAAAGGATCTTCTCCTCTTGTTTTAGACTCTCCACAACCTTGGAAGTAGTCACAGAAGGTTAAACCAGAAGGATGGTTCTCATTTCGTCACAGGCATTTCTGCCTATGACTAGATCAGAATCACCCTTCTGGTTTAGTCTGCTATGGTAATCACTTCCAAAATGGACGTGGAAGATTTCAAAACTGCTGGTATAACAAATTTGTACATAATATTCTTTTAATATATCTAGGAGTAATGACCCCAGTATATGGATGTGAAATATACTGGATTGAAGAGCAAAGTTCAGATTTTCAAACATAACCAAAACATTAAGCATAATGTTTTTTTTTTTTTAGTTTATGAAGAATTCTGAGCTAAGGAACAGATAAGTTTTTTGGAAATGTGTTCCATCTTTTTGACTTAATTAATATATTAAATTGTGTTCAATAAACATTTTAATAGTCTTATAGACTATTAAACTGTTTATTTTTTCAGGGTTTTTTTTTGCTTTTAGCTAAGAAATTTTTACTTTTGGTTAAGGTTTTAACTCATTTAAAACTCTACAAACATAATAGTATAGCATAATGCAAACTTTGGTGGCATGCATTAGTTGAAACTGTTTAAATCTATCTTTCCTCCTAGCACATCCTTCTAGATGGTAGTAAATGTCTATCAAATATTCATTCACTTTCACAAGAAGGCATGCAGCTTCTTTTCAGCACACAAATCGATCAGATAACAAGGACAGCCTATTCCCACAAAGTACTCAATCTTCTTTCTTAACACCCTTGCTACTCAAGTTTTAGGCCTACCACAACAGTGACATAACCACACTAGGTGCAAGGGCATTTTTTTTTAAAGAAGTCCCACATGCTTTCAGGTTGTTCAAAAGATTCCCACTGTACCCCGTAGAGGTTGATAATGTCACCTTCTAATGGTGTCATTGAGAGAAAGCTGCCTGCAATTTCATTTTTTTTTATTATTATGAAAGATCATCACAGTGGGATACAGCTTAGAATCACTTTGATTACTACTTCTTTCCCTATCTGTGCAATTTTACTAACAATGCCTGCTATTTTTCTTCTTCCACAACCATATTTTTTTGCTATTCTACTATTGGGAAACATTTCTGAATAACGTGCCTGCATGATTAACATGACTCAGAAAAAAATTAGTAGTAGTAATGGCAATTGATGCAAGAGAGCAAGCTTATATAGCATCAGCCAAAAAAAAAGAAAAAGAAAAAGAAAAAGTTCACTCATCTGTACCCTCCAGGAATTTGTCTAGGTCTCCCTTGAATTCATTCAACCAATCCAATTCCACAAAAACATATGGAAGCCTGTTCCGACAATCAACCACCCACTCGCTGAAGGCACGTTTCTGCACATCTGTCCTACTGCCATTCCTAACTTAAATTTATGTCCCCACTTATGTGTGTAGTCTCAGCAAGTGGAAGAATACCATTAACATTCATCTTACTCAATCAATCCATTCAAGGCTTTAAACACCTCAATCAGATCTCCCCACAGGTGTCCGGTCTCAAGAAGCTGCAATTTGCAGAACTGAAGCCTTTCTATGTAAGAGTACCCTTTTTGTTCCCTTCATCGATCTGGTTTCCCTTCTCTGCACCCATTCCAGCAAATCTACATCTTTCCTAAAGTGAGGCCTTCAGACCTGTATTGCTTCCCAACTAAATAAAGAAATTAATTATCATAAAACTCATAATAAAAATTATTTATATTCCCAGGAGTGACAGAAAGTACTCATATACAGTACTCAAGATGCAGCCTAACCATGGCCTTATACAAGGGAATAATCACCTCCTTAACCCTGCTAGCAAAGTTTCTGTATATCATTGACAAAATGCCATGAGCTGTCCTGGCAGCATGTCTACAACTACTCAGAGAATTTTGTGTCTGACTGCACAATTACCCCCCAGGTCTTTTTCATTCTCCACTGCCCTGAGTGTAGTACCACACAGTTGATAAGTTACTCTAGGGTTGCTGCTACTCTTGTGCAGTACCTTGCATTTGTCAAATGTTAAACTTCAACTGCCATTTCTCAGCCCACTGACCCAATTTTCCCAGATCTTGTTGCAGTAGATCACCCGGGTGACTGTTATTATGTTATATGGTAAATTGTGCAAATAAACATTCGGCTTGTAGACAACGTTATCATCACTATGAAATCTACATCTATTTTGCATTTCTTTCTATACATTGAACATTTTCCTTATTTTTATTTGTTTGCAAATGTCTAATTACATCGCAAGGGCAAGTTGCTTCTATAGATAAATGGATGGTTAAGCGGGAGAAGATAGAGAGTGGTAATCAATGGATACTGCTCTTCATGGACAAATGTTATTAGTGGATTCCCCCAGATTTGGTGTTGGGCCATGTTGTTTTTCTATATTTATCTATCTATGATATTGAGGAAGGTATATCACGCTTGCAGATGATACAAAGGTTGGCAGAGAGGGGGGGGGGGATAAATATGAGTCACAAGTAGAAGGGAATCACCAAGAAAGCGAAGAATGATGATATCCAGCTCAGGACTCTGGGTGTGCAAAGCCCATACTCCAAATGTAAGTCCCTGGGGTTGTGCTCTTCAAGAAGAAATCAATTCAATATACAAGCTGATTTCAGAAGGGTCCTGTCTTCATCTGGAGAGAATGTAAACTGGTTAAAATATATTTAGCACCATGAAAATATATGTATATGAAAGTAGCAGTGCCATGGGGGGAACAGGTGTCATCATCAGTGGTTGTATAACTTATGTCTTTGTGAGAATTTATTTGCATAATTATTTTTGAAAAAGAAAAAAGCAGTTCAATTCAGGTAAGGATTATCTAATAAATACAAAATACAAAATTTCATTCTATTTATGACATACACCCCTTGCAAAAAACTTGTTGGAAATTTATATTTTCAAAGATTTGTTCAATCTCTCTTTTTTTTTTTTTTTTTTTTTTTTTTTAAATAAAAAAAAGAATACCTACCTGTTCCAATAAAGCTAGTTGTTGTTCAAAGTATCCTATTGCATCTTCAAAATAACCCATGTTTAAACGAGAAATACCTAAATTTCCAAGAGCTTGTGTTTCCAAAGTGCAATCTCTCAACTCTTTTGCCCGTTCTAACTGTTCTTCATAACACTTCATAGCATGTGTATAATTTCCTAATGACATATGGACTGCTCCCAGATGACCATGAGCTTTACATTCTCCTCTTACATCACCAATCTCTTGTCGTAAGGTGAGTTCCTAAGAACAGTAAAATAAGTTGAATTGTGTAGAAAATGGAAATAAAGTTTCAAATGAAGTGCATCAGTTGGAAAAGCTCATAATTATTTAATGTGTTTACATATGAAAATGAAGAAATGTATTTTACACTTCATTTACATAATAGAAATATAACATTTATTTTATGCGCACACTCACTCTCTCTCTCTCTCTCTCTCTCTCTCTCTATATATATATATATATATACTATCATTGAATTATATTAAATATTAACATAAATTAAATTATAATAAAGTGAATAAATAAATAAATAATTAGGCGTTCACTAGAGGCAGCGACATGCAATTCCTCCATATGAAGCTGAAGTACATTCAATATTTTAAATTAAATAAAATAAAACATAAGCCAGTAGTATGGCAAAAACTGTAGAGCGAAAATTAATTTTCACTCTACAGTTTTTGCCATACTACTGGCTTATGTTTTATTTTATTTAATTTAAAATATTAGATATATATATATACAGTGAAACTTCTCCTAACGGACACCTCTCATTAACGGACATCTCTCTACAACGGACATTTTCAAATTCCCCAACTCACCTCCATTGGTTTTAACGTGTTTGCAGCTTCTGTCTAGCGGACATTCTCTGTAACGGACGCGGACAGGCAATCTGCACTGTCTAGTTTAGATTAGCACTTAATTTGATCTCCCCATAACGGACAGCGGGCGAGCTTACGGCCCTTTTTCTAGGAACTTTTCTTCCACGTATTGCCTCAATCGTGTGTTTATTTTCTATTTCCGATTCTCTGAATTTTATCAAGGTTTACGTCGCGGTTCTAAACCCTTTTTCAAGAATTTTAAGGCACGGGTAAAACTTCTGATGAATTCGGTGTGTGCAAGGGGCGGGGGGGGATATGGTCGGCCTTTCGTCTTTTCAGTTTCAGTTTTCAGTTTTGTTCAGTGTCGTGTGAAGTGCACAATGTCTTCTCGTAAACATTTAACTTTAAAAGATAAAGTCGAACTCATTAATGCGTATGATCGGCAAAAAAATAATGTTCGCAATCTCGCTGCAAAATTCAAAATCGGGAAGACGCAGGTAAGCGACATACTAAAGAAAAAAAAATGAACTGCTCAAACAATTTTGGCAACACGGAAATGATCAGGTTCAAAAATCATTCCCGAAAACTGTTGGACTTCAAATTGACAATGTTACGTATGAGTGGTTTTGTCGCAAACGTGCTAAAAAAATTCCCATTAATGGGCCTATTATTAGGGAAAAGGCTTTGGAGGTTGCGAAATCTATGGGAGTAAATGAGTTCAAAGCTTCTGTGGGATGGCTAGACAAGTTCAAAACTCGGCATAAAATTTCTTGGAAAACCGTAAGTGGTGAAGGTGGATCTGTTGATACTGGGGTTGTAACAGAGTGGAACGTCAAATTGGAAGATTTATGTCATGATTTTGAAGCTAAGGATATTTACAACTGTGACGAAACAGGGTTGTTTTTTAAAGCTCTTCCTGAAAAAACAATGAGTCTAAAAAACGAAAAGTGCCAGGGCGGAAAAATTTCTAAGAAACGCTTGACTATTGTGTACAAATATGCTGGGAGACTTTGAACAACCTCTTGTTACAGGAAAACCACAAAATCCTCGTTGTTTCAAGGGCATAAAGTTGAATCTTGAATGTTGATTGGAAGTCTAATAAAAAAGCGTGGATGACACGAGATATCATGAGCGAATGGATAAGTCACTTTAACCAAAACATGATTCGTCAAAACAGAAAAATTATTCTTTTCATGGATAATGCTGCATCTCACCCGCACATTGAATTGTCCAACATTCAAATCGTTTTTCTGCCACCAAACACATCTGCAGAGTGTCAGCCCTTGGATCAAGAGATAATAAAAAAAATTTAAACTTCACTACAGAAAACGTGTTTTAAGACATCTCATTGCAAACATGAACGATGTAACATGTGCGAGTGACCTTGCAAAGAAAATCAGCATCCTAGATGCGATTCAATGGATTTCCTCTTCAGTAAACGCAATTAGAAAACAAACTGTCGTGAACTATTTTGTAAAGTCTGACTTGTCAAACGCAAAAATTGAAGTTGTGAACAGCAATGTGGAGCACCATGAAGAACAAGAACTTCATCTATTGATACCGTACTATACTTCAGCTACAAGTGACCCTGGCTACAAAGATATAGAGTTGAACCTCACTACAGAAGATGGTGCTATAGATATCAACGACATTATCATCAATATTTTTCAAGAAGTTCCTCATGAGGATGAAGAAATGGAAGGAGGTCATTCTGTCAAAGAACATATTAACGACGAACCACCGATGAAAATAGAAGAAGCGCTCATACAAATCAATGGTTTAAAAATGTTTGTTGCCGCTGAAGTATCTTACTGAAGGACTTTCGATGGTTTCTTCACTCCAAACAAATGTTGAAAACAAAATTATCAGCCAGAAGAAGGTGCAGAAGAAAATAAGTGATTACTGTATGTATTTTTATTAAGATAAAGTCATAATATGCATAGCACAATTGTATGTATATTATTTACAAAAATATTGTGCAAAATCTGTATATAATTTAATTTAATTTTACATTAAACGTTTAACGATTTTTCTTTATCTCTTGTGTATGTAATTGTATATTATTTACAAAAATATTGTTCAAATTTTAATTTAATTTTACATTAAACGTTTAACGATTTTTCTTTCTTTCTTTTTTTTTTTCTCCCTCAGACTTCTTGTTAGCGGACACTTCTCTCTAACGGACACATTTTCGTTCCCCATGGCTGTCCATTAAAGGGAAGTTTCACTGTATATTATATCTAGATATAATGAACAGGGACACATAGTACTGATTTCCAGTTTAGGAGAGCAAACACAGACACAGCATGTCTTGGATATTGTTTTAAAACCACTGAAAATTTTTAATATAGCTCTACAGCTAAAAAAAAAAATAACCTGCAGGAAGGATTGCCTCCTCAACAGTTTGTGTTGAGGGAAAATGGACCATAATCTGCCACGCTGGTCCAGTGCGGGTTGGCAGATCGACCATATTTAGCAGTCAGGGGCTTGAATCCCAGTCTACTCAAAGGGTGTGTGCTGTTGCTCCCGCTCCTGATCACTTGACTATGGAGGCCTACTGGAATTCACATTTTTTATATGAATATATATATCCCAAATGACCATGAGCTTTATATGGTCATTTGGGAGTAGATACAGGAAATCCTGAGACTTTATATCACAACTTCAGCAGGCAATTCCTGAGGTCATTCTCAGTAGCAAATGCTCTATTATCATGGCTCTTATTCTCAACAGTTTACTGAACTATGGATATTAAAAACACAACTTGACTTGAAGGAGTTTGGTATTAGAAAAAAACATTTTATTAAGAAAAAAGATTACACTACATTTTACGGTACATTGATCAAACTGGAAAAGGATTAAACTACAATTTGCATAATTTAACCATGTTTTCCTCCTCACTCACATCTTGTCTTAGTGGATGGTCAGCTGTCAAAAAAAAAAAAAAAAAAAAAAATTTGCGAACATTATTGAATAAATTTCAATCAATCTGGGATTCTTCATTGTGGAAAGTGTTGCCAATATTCTTGAATGGCAAGTTACCATTGAAAGGCATAAATATATATTACATATTACACAAAATGCATATCTGAATATTCTTCACTATAAAACAAACAGCAGGTCCACAGTTGCTTCTGTTATCACAGAGCAAACAAGATACTACTTTTCAAATACTTCCAGAATCAGTGAGAACCAGATCCATTCTGAGATAACATTTTTTACTCAGTCTAACCTCAGAAATCACCTGAAGTTATGATATAAGGTCATGGAACATCCATGTATACATTCAAATAAATCTAGAAAATTATAGAACAATATTTTAAACCAATATTTTACTACTCCATTTCATCTTTATTATTGTATTTTGTGCATTTATGCACAACTATTTTTTCACAATTTTTTGTGCTAAAACAATTAGTATTAGTAACGGCCGCATGGTGCAAGAAAGCCTATGGCTTATGCTGCACCAGCCCAAAAAAAAAAAAAAAAAAAAAAACAATGATAAAAACAAAAAAAAAATAAATAAATAAAATAAATAACTAAATAATAATAATTAATAAATAAAAATAAATAAAAAGGAAATTAAACCTATCATCCTATGCGCTTCCCTTACCCAAAAGTACTATCCAGATGACCTTTGAATTATAACTGAATGAATCACATTTTAAAAAAAAATATATAAATCTTTATCTATGTTCAGATTTTTTTTTTTAATCTTCCTAACAAATATGGCATTAAGTATCAGAAAAGTTAAGTAAATAAAAATTTAAGGTAAGTATGTGATGCAATTCATCTAAGAAAAAAGCTTGGCCAATTATTAAAATGATGGGAGGAACACTTTTCCCTTAGAAAGAATAATAGATGCCATTGTATTAGGTAAAAAAAAAAAAAAAAATTCAGCAATACCTTTAAAATATTATGCTGTCTCTAATTAAAGTATAATGTAGTTATTTAATTAATTCAGTTAATTGCATAGTATTCGTGTAATTTTTATACAGATGTGATCAATAAGTACAAGCACGATCTACAAAACTAGCCACCATGACTTAGTAACAATGCAAGCACAACTGAATTATATTCAGTAACTAGAGGCTTCTCCTCAGTTTTTCATCTAATAATGAATTAGTCAGTTCCAGGCAAAAAAATATGGGATTCCACTAAATAACTCTATTTTCATCCTGAAAATGAACAAACTAATCTTGAATCAACAATTTACAGATACAATACAAAGCACTTAATAAGTTCAGCTGGTACATTAGGTCCATAGTAGTCACTGTGCAAAAAACACCAAATTAAACATTCTGATTTAAAAGTAACCATTTAATATTTTACCCATTTAATTTCATTTTTTTTTACTATGCTACTCAGTGTTTTATTGAAAAATTCCTTTAAATATTCCCCCTGAAATGAAACAACTAATGACTGTTTGCCATTATTGCTCTAGATTATTTGTAACTATAATATATTGTGCCATGATTGTCACATTGAATTTAAATAGGAAAGAGAATGCACTATTTATTTTTATGTAGGCTAAAAATAACTACTTATTGTTAGGGTTTTTTTGTCAGTTTTTCAATATAACTGTCTGTCTGCTCTTATATCTACTCCCAATGAATGAATTTTCATGAAATTTTATAATGAACTCTTTTGGAAAAATTTTTCCAAGTCATTCCATATTTCATTAAAATTGGACAGGCAAAAATTCAACATTTTTTTTTCATGTGTATCTTGAGTTATCTATAATAAATAAAATAAACAAATATATAAATAAAGTACATTCTGATACCATTCAAGAAGAACAAATCAGGCAGACACAATTTTCAGTGATGTATATGTTCTGTTGTTCCTGAGAAGCTTTTAAGGCCCAATTCTGATTCCAAAAGTTCAGAGTCTCTCCTTCCATAGACACACCGCTATAAATTTGAAATAGCAGCATCAATCCTTTTCAAAATTTCAGGCCTTATTTATAATAGCCTTAGGTATCTTGTACAAAATTTCATGTACAAACAGATTAACCCATTTTCCCTGTGAGGTACAGTGCAATTAAGTAAAAATAATAATTAAAATAATAATTTTTGTATATTATTAATTAAAATTAATAATAATTAAATTATTATTAATGTTTATTGTCATTTTTAATAATTAATAATAGTTAATTAGTTATTTACTTTGTTTCTAATTAATTATTTAAATTTCCGTTGTTCCTTCAATTTGGTGATATGTTCCATTTTTCCTATTGGGTGTTTCAAATGGCAGGATGCATTAACATATATAAATGTTTCATTTTATTTTTTTGAATCAAGCGCTGCTGTCAAAAAATAAGCTTATAGTTATCGAAAATTCTTTTGGGTAATCTGCATGCTCTAAAAAAGCCATCTATTATCAGTATTGGTCACTTCTGAAATCGTTGTCTTTAACTGATGAATTTCTGTCACTGATTTCCCCCTAAGATTTTAAGTCAATGCCTGTTGGCAGCAACTAAGGTTACTGAAAGGTCTGAGGCTATCTAACCAGGAGGAAACCCTTCTTCCACATTTCCTAAGCCAGCCCCTTGTGGGAAACTTGTCAGTTCCCCACAAGGGGCTGGCTAACATGGACATTGGGTTCTTAATGCAATGTCCACGTCTCACCTTCTCATGGTGCAACTAGTTAGACAGCAGTTAGGATGAGGAACTGAATAAATGAGGATGGGCTACCATCATGGGACTAAACCAACCAAACTGGATAAGTTATAGGCTGAAACCGTATGATTATGGTAGGGCAAAGCAATTACGACTGATACTGGATATAATTTTACCCAGATCAACAAGTCCCCCGTGCGCTTGGTAGGGAACCAGGATAAAATATTCTTAGTAAGAAAAATTACAGAAAAGTCATGGTAACATAACTATAAACTGTATTCAGGATCTGTTGATCTTGAAAAAATATATGGCAAAGTACCTAGAAATCAACTCTTTAAAATTAAAAAAAATATATATATGGCAAATCTGCAGTGTGAATTGAAGAACACATTGGAAAATAGTTTAAGGTTAAACCTAAAGTGAAGTAAGACTGTAACCTATTGTCACTTTTTTTTATAATTTTCAATTTCAATTTTATAACTTTTATAATTGTAGCTTGTAAGATCTTCAAGAATATCTGAATAAATTAGATTAATGGGTGTAGACAATTTGGCACATATATAAGTTACATAATAACAAAAGGCAATGTGGCATAAAAATTAGTTACACAAACACAAAAGTTATCAAACTTAGGAAAAACAAGGAAAACCTAGTGTAGACTACGTAACCAAAAGCTGGAACAAGTTAGTAATTTTGTATAGCTAAGAACGCTCATTAATGAAGGAGGAAGATTAGACATGGAAATAAAATAATAAAGCAAAAAGTGAAGGAAGCAGATTTTTTTTTTTGTTTTTTGGAACAAAAGAGAAAGTAGCCAAAATACAAAATTAGCCATTTAAAACATAATTTTTAAGCCTATTTCGAGCTGAGAGCTGGGTAAGAAATAAAGAAATTGATCACAAATTATAATCTTCAGAAATGAGAGTTAAAAAAAAAAATAAATGGAAACTAACAGGTGAAAGCAATGGTAAGCCCATGTTACAAACGAAGAAATAAGAAATCTTGGGGTTATAAATATTCAGTCAAAAGTAAGTGAAGCAAACTAAATAATATGGGTACACAATAGAGAATCAGAAAAATAAATTAAGCAAAACAGATATTCAAAGCAAAAATTAATGGTAATAGGTTTAGAGGTGTCAAGAAAGAATTAGAGAAAATATGGTTTACTACAGCTTGGACTGAAGGTGTAAAAGGGAAATAAGATAGCATAAAACAAAAGAGATCAAGTAGGGGGCTGATAGTCAAGGTTTCAGTCACTCATTTAGAGTGGTTCCAGTCATTCGTTTAGAGAAGTCTGTACATTGAGAATTAGAAGAATTTCTAAGATCCTCTTTAGTCAAGACTGTAATTAATCGATCTTGGGCAGAAAGAGTAGAGAACCCACCCCTGCCAGTTATTCCAGTGGAAAAAGCTGGAATAACTCACAAATTGGCCTGAACACGTACTTTACAGATAAAATATATTATATATATATATATGAGTGGCAACTCCTGTACTATTAAAATAATAATTTGTATTTGATTTTTCACAGTGATCTGAACACCCACTAAGTATAATAGATTTGGATGTGAACTGTAGGCATAAGGGCTTAGAGGGGAACAGGTATCCTGTGTGTTATCAGACACTCAGCCTAAAACACTGATGGATCCAATATCTCTCTGTTACAGAAGATTTAGGAGAAGTCCGGTTGGCCTGCCTCCCTAAAATCCACTCATGCACACCTTCTCGATGGTAAGCCCTGTTACGTCACTTAGGTGGCAACGAACGTGTAGAGTGGTTCTCTTCAAGATGCCTGGTCAGCATGAAGAGGAAAAGACCAACCCCTCCAGCAATATGAAAGCACGACGAAACAATTGGCCCTCAGTCCCCAGCAGCTTTCACTCTCCCTCTTACGGCAGCGAGAGGATTAGAGTGGAAGCAGAGGGTGCTAAGAATCTCTGGGTACGACCAGGCTGCCATGCACGGAAACTGAACTTGGTCTGTTATAACGTAAGAACACTCATCGGTGAAGACAGGATATTAGAGCTGGAAAAGGAATTAGAAAATGTGAATTGGAATATCATCGGTTTGGCTGAAACAAGAAGAAGAAATGAATCACTTATAAGTTTATCAAGTGGAAATCTGCTGTACACCAATGGAAACAGTGAAAGGAGTGAAGGTGGAATTGGGTTTCTGGTCCATAAAGATTTTAAAAACAACATTTTGGAATTCAAAAGTACATCACCAAGAGTGTCAAGACTAATACTCAAGATTTCTAAGAGATACAAGCTAAAGATTATAATGATTTATGCACCAACATCGAGCCATGATGATGAAGAGGTTGAAGGAATGTACACTGAAATTGAGAGTCTTCTAGATGAGCAGAAAACCCACTACACTATTATTATGGGAGACTTCAATGCTAAGGTTGGAAAAAGACAAAACAGCACAGAAAGGGGAACTATAGGAAATTTTGGAATTGGTGAAAGAAATGAAAGAGGTGAAAGACTTGTGGAATTTGCAGAATCTCAAGGACTGTCAGTAATGAACACTTTTTTCAAGAAAAGGGTGAACAGAAAGTGGACATGGAAGAGTCCAAATGGATTAACTACTAATGAAATCGACTTCATCCTCACTAATAGAAGATATATTGTGAATGATGTCACCGTCCTAAATAAGGTAAATGTTGGAAGTGATCACAGAATGGTAAGATGTACACTTGATATAGATGTAGGAAAGGAAAGGAAAAAACTGACTCGAGTAAATAATACAAAGGTCTTTGAGATAACAGAAGAGGAGAAAAAGCAGTATGTACTGGAACTTAAGAACAAGTCTGAGCTTCTGCAGACTGCTGAGGAGCAAGATATCGACGAGGAATATTACAACTTTTTGAAAGTGATAAAGCCCAAGAAACCTATAGGGAAAAAGAAATCCAAAGAAGAAAAAATTAGTCAAGAAACACTTGTCATGATGAACCGAAGACGACAAATGAAAAGCAAGAAAAACACTGACAGGGAGAAAATGGAGTATACTGAGTTATGCAAAGCCATTAGAAAGAGACTCAGAGAGGACATAAGAAGATTTAACACAAGAAAAGTAGAACAAGCATTAAGGGAAAACAAAGGATTTAAATCAGCAGCCATGAGCAGTAATACAGAAAGACAAATGATACTGAAACTGAAGAATAGTGATGGTGTACTTATAAACAGCAGAGAAGGCATAATTCAAATAGCAGAAGACTACTATAGAGAATTATACAAGGAGCAGGGGAATGATGCCAGCAGTGGGGAAGATGGATTTCAAAGTAGCAACACATACGACATACCCAATATTCTTCCTGATGAGGTAGAACATGCATTGAAGAAAATGAAGAATCAGAAAGCCCCGGGGGAAGATGAAGTTACTGTAGAGTTGTTAAAATTGGGAGGAGGAGACATAACACAAAAACTGGCAAGGCTCTTCACAAAGTGCATTAGAAAAGGTGTGACGCCTAAGCAGTGGAATAATGCAATCATAGTTTTGCTGCATAAGAAAGGAGATAAATCAGAAATTGGAAATTATAGACCAATTAGCTTGTTATCCCACATCTACAAGTTGTTCACAAGGGTCATTACTAACAGATTAGAAAGAATACTGGATGAGAATCAACCGAAAGAGCAAGCTGGCTTTAGGACAGGATTCTCAACTATGGATCACCTTCATGTAATATCACAGCTAATGGAGAAAGCAAATGAATATAAAACACCATTATGCCTGGCATTTGTGGATTATGAAAAGGCATTTGACTCCATACAGCATAAGGCAATGTTTCGGGCACTGGAAAGACAAGGCATTGATACCCCATATATTATGATTTTGAAGAAAATATACGAGAGTGCTACCTCCTTTATTAGACTAGACAAAGACAGTAGGAAATTTAAAATTGAGAAAGGAGTTCGACAAGGAGACACAATATCTCCGAAGCTGTTTACTGCTGCCCTTGAGGAAGCTTTCAGAAGATTAGACTGGTCGCAGAAAGGAGTCAATGTGAACGGAGAGTACCTAAACCATTTGCGATTTGCAGATGACATTGTGGTCATAAGCCATGATCCCAAAGAATTAGAGCAAAATCTTAATCAGTTATGCACAGCTAGTAAGGATTTTGGACTAAAGATGAATATGGCTAAAACAAAAGTAATGATGAACAAGTATGCCACAGAAAGGGAAATAATGATTGAAGGAGCAGTAATTGAAAAGGTGGAGTCATATACTTATCTGGGACAAGTTATTAGCTGTAATAATGATAAATGGCTGGAAGTAAAGAGAAGAATAAATTTTGGATGGATAGCATTCAGGAAATATAGTCACATACTGAAGAGCAATATCCCAGTTTGTCTGAAACGTAAAATAATGGACCAATGTATACTCCCCACCATGACTTATGGAAGTGAAACTTGGGCACTCACCAAAAGAATGGAAGAGAAGCTGAGAACCACACAGCGAAGAATGGAACGAATCATATTGGGAATAAGACTGTTAGATAAGAAGGAAACACATGGATTAGGCAACAAACTCAAGTAAAAGACATTCTTATCAAAACTAAAGAACTAAAATGGTCTTGGGCAGGACACATAGCTCGAAGACATGATGACAGATGGACTAAGAAAATAACAGAATGGTATCCAAGAGGAGCTAGAAGAAAACCTGGAAGACAAAGGCGGAGATGGATAGATGAAATTCACGAGTTTGTGGGTAGTAAATGGATGTCCAGTGCTCAAAACAGAAGCAACTGGAAAGTTGCTGGAGAGGCCTTCATCCTGCAGTGGATTGAAAATGGCTGATGATGATGATGATGATGATGATGTAGGCATAAGATTATATTCTTTACCCCATATGTTTATTTAAATAACTAATATTCTGCTTACCCAATAAATGATTCATAAATCATTCAGAATTACCATTTTATCACTGTTTTAACAAATCGCTGGATATATGCAATTATTTTAAACCAATGTGAGCAGTTTCAAGTTTTATCAAATTTAACATATAAATAAATACCTTCTGAGTATAACTAAGTAAAAATTACATCTTTTTACAATATATATATATATATAACTTTCAGCCACATTTAGAAACAATACAGCAGGGTTTGTTAGATGGCTTTTTCTGAGGTGGTTATCAGAATTCAGGAAATGAGTAAATATATTTAATTCTGCTTATGACACCACTGCTTGCAAAAGTAATCTTGCTGGCAATTGGAAAGTCTGTCCATTGTATGAAACAGTATTTTTCTATCTAAACATATTTTGATGAAATTTGGCTTTAGGGCCTATAAGAAAATTTACTGGATTAATTCAACTTTGTCAATATTGGACAATTGTGACTACTGCATCAATGAACCCCCAAGTTTAGACTTTTATAGGAATCCTGCTCTGGTTTGATTAATTTTTATGAAACCTATGTAATCTGAAAAATGCCCTTCTAGCATACAGTATGTATACATTTGCATGATATGATACTACTTTTATGATAAATAATTCACTTTTCTATTCATGTTTCTATAAATTTGGGAGAATTTTAATCATTCCATTAATCATCTGATTTATTTTTAATCAATAAAACTAAGCTTATGTAAATCATTTTCTTACACTTAGTACTTTTTCAAAATACCTGGGTATGGAAACCAAGAGCTTTATCGTAGCACTGCATCTGCCGACGACATAATCCCAAAGCTCCATAGGCTGAAGCTTCTAAACTGCGATCTCTACTCTGTTTAGCTAAAACCAGCTGCTTCTGATACACTTTAACTGCTTCTGCTGGATTCTTCATTTTCATAAGGACATCACCAAGATTTCCAAGTGCCCGAAATTTTCCCTAAAATTTGTTTTAAAAAAAAATACTAAATAATACAGTGAAATAAAAAATGTAATTGATATATTTACAAAATTTAATACTAGCACATTAGTGATGTACTTCATAAATTAGGTAAGAAGATAAAATCATATATAAAAATGTTCCAATTTACCAAGGTTTTTTCACTTTATATGAGAGTAAATAATCAAAGTAACTAATTAAACATAAAGATTCTTCCTATTCAATTATTTTATCACGTAAATAAGCTGCTTTGGGTGAGTCTAACAACAGTAACTCTTTTAGTTTCTATATACATCTGATCTTCAATTACTGAATACCTGTCAAGACCTGTTCTATGTGATGCACTGTAAAAAAACATAACAAGCACTTTTTTGACTATGTTAAAATGTATCTCTTTCAATAAATTAGGTAGATGTATCATGAATTCCGCTGAATATTTTAAGCACAAACAACTCATTTTGATTCATCTCTGGTCCTAGTTCTGCCTGTGCTGTTGTTATTGTTGTTATTTGGTTTTTAGGAGCATTAGCAACTAAGGCCATATTGCTCCGGGAATATGTGGTGGTCATTCCCTGACCTTTCTGCATCCTCCGTATTTGGTTCTGCCTGTGCACAGTTGGTCCTTTAGACCAGTACAAGCCTACCAACTGCTTGTTTAATTGGGAAATCTGACATAATATTGGTCAGATTTCAATTAGTCATTATAGTTTTTATTATTCAAACAATGAAATTATGGCTAATGGATCGATAGAATAACAATAATGAAATTTCAGAAGGAAAAAGTTATACAAAGATATAAATAAATGTCCCATTAATGCTTCTTTTAAGAATTATATCTTTTTTTTATTAAAATGGAAACATAAAATATGGCCAATAACAAGTGAATCCCAAATGTAGTTGCTTTTTACACATTTACTGATAACACTATATAACAAATTTTCAAAAAAAAGGTTATGTTTATCTACATTTCTGTAAGAAAGTGGAAGTCAGAAAATTATCAAACTCTAACAGTGAGTTAACCGATTTTGTAATATTTGAAAGCAAAGTGGCAGAGAAACTGTTGAAGTTAAACATAAGAAAGGCACCCGGGGTGGATGTGATCTATCCAGTTATATTGAAGGAGGCAGCAAAGGAAGTAAGCAGGCCCTTAGCCATGATTACGAAGGTATCCTTGAATTCAGGGGAGATCCCCATTGAAGATGTGTGCAAATGTATCATCGATTCACAAAGGGAGATCAAAAAGTGACACGAGTAATTACAGACGTGTTAGTTTAACTTCTGTTCCAGGGAAAATAATGGAGTCACTGGTTAAAGAAGCACTGCAGGATCAACTAGACAAGACTGCAGTTATAGTTCAGACATGGGTTTGTTAAGGGAAAATCTTGTCTAACCAATTTGATTGGATACTACAATGTGGTCATGAAGAAAGTGGATGAAAAAAATTATTTTAGCATTAGCATTAGTAGAGGCATTTGATGCAAGAAAGCAAGCTTATGCAGCATCAGACAAAAAAAAAAGAAAAAAAAAAAAAAAGCCCACTTCCACTTCACCCCTCTGTTCATTCAAAATACCTGTCCAGCTGAGCCTTAAACTTATTTAGG
Organism: Mastigoproctus giganteus; assembly: GCF_048544385.1. Taxonomy (NCBI): domain Eukaryota; kingdom Metazoa; phylum Arthropoda; class Arachnida; order Uropygi; family Thelyphonidae; genus Mastigoproctus; species Mastigoproctus giganteus. Next base: position 94,755,064 of record NC_143583.1, on the reverse strand, counting down.
CTATCAACCTCCACTACAAGGGATGGAAGTCTGTTCCACCAACCAACCACCCGCTGCCTAAAGGCAAATTTCCGCACGTCTATCCTACATCTGTCTTTCCTCAATTTGAATTTATGCCCTCTCAGGTGATTTTTCTGAGCTAGAGGAAGAATCCCATCAGCATTGAGCATGCTCAAACCATTCAAGGCTTTATACACCTCTATCAGATCACCTCGCTGGTGCCTAGTCTCCAGACACTGTAATTTGCAAAACTTAAGCCTTTCTTCGTAAGAGCACCCCTTTGTTCCATTCACTAATCTTGTTGCCCTTCTCTGTACTCGTTCCAGCAGCTCTACATCCTTCTTGAAATGAGGCCTCCAGACCTGTATACAGTACTCTAGGTGTGGCCTGACCATTGCCTTATACAATGGAATAATCACCTCCTTATCCCTGCAGGAAAAATTTATGTATATCATTGACAATACTCCATGAGCTACTCTTGCAGCCCGTCTGCACTACTCAGAGAACTTCATATCTACCTGCACAACCACCCCCAAGTCCCTTTCATTCACTACCACTGTCAGTGTAGTACCACAGAGTTGATACGTTGCTCTGGGGTTGCTGTTTCCCATGTGTAGCACTTTACATTTGTCAATGTTAAACTTCATTTGCCACCTCTCAGCCCATCTGCTCAACCTTTCCAGATCCTGTTGCAGTAGCATAGTGTCAGTAGTGTCCTTGACAACCCTGCCAACCTTTGTATCGTCTGCAAACTTGGACATTAAGCTTGATATACCATCATCAATATCATTTATAAATACAGAAAACAATAATGGACCCAACACTGAGCCCTGAGGGTCTCCACTAATAACATTAGTCCACGATGAGCAGTGTCCATTGATTACCACTCTCTGTCTTCTCCCCCTCAACCACCCCTTTATCCATAGCAGCAATTTGCCTCCAATGTCACACTGCTCCAATTTGTGTAGCAGTCTTCCATGTGCAACAGTATCAAAAGCCTTTCTAAGATCCAAGTATATAATATCAAAGCTATTCCCTGCATCCAGTTCTTTTGTGACTGCATCATAGTATCCAATCAAATTGGTCAGGCAAGACTTCCCCTTAACAAAACCATGCTGTGTCCGAGCTATAACTAAAGTCTTGTCTAAATGATCCTGCAGTGCTTCTTTATCCAGTGCCTCCATTAATTTTCCTGGAACAGAAGTTAAGCTCACAGGTCTATAATTACTTGTGTCAGCCTTTGATCCTCCTTTGTGAATTGGGGTCACATTTGCACATTTCCAGTCTATGGGTACCTCCCCTGAATCCAAGGAAGCTCTCATAATTATGGCTAAGGGTTTGCTTACTTACTTTGCTGCCTCCTTTAATATAACTGGATAGATCCCATCCACCCCCGGGTGCCTTTCTTGTGTTTATCTTCAACAGTTTCTCCTCCACTTTACTCCCAGTTATTTCAAGATTCTCTAGCTTACTGCTAGAGTTGAATACACCTCTGGCATTCCCCTCGCTGAATAACTCCGCATGTGTGAATGTCGATGCAAAATATTCATTTAGTTTGTTAGCTACCTGAGCAGGATCATCAACAGTTGACCCATCAATATCAAGTGGACCAATCTGATTCATCCCCTTCCTTCTAGGGTTTACATAAGTAAAGAACTCTTTGCTGTTTTTCTTTGCATCCCTTGCCAAGGATTTCTCGTAATCTGCCTTCGCCTGCCTAACCTCCTTTGTAACTTGGTTGCATATCAACTTGTATCTATCATAGGCTTCTGTGTCATGTGTTAATTTGTAAATATCCCATGCATTTTTCTTCCCTGCCATATGCCTCATTAGTTCATCTGACATCCATTTTGGCCTAAACCTTGAACAATATTTCTTAGTTGGTATGTAAAGCCTAGTAGCTTCCAAGATAAGTTCTTTGAATGTTTCCCATTTTGAATTTGCTGTTGGTAACATCATCAGTTGGTCCCACTGTATAGAATTTAAATACTGTCTCAGTTCATCGTAGTCGCCTTTACGGAAGCAATAACCCTTCCCTTTACCCCTAATGGTAGTTACCTCTTTGAGTAAATCCCACTTCAGCACACTGTGATCACTGCCACCTAGTGGTTCATTTATCTGCAGATTCTTAATGCATGAAGAATCACTGCTGATAATCAAATCAAGAGTATTACTCCCTCTAGTTGCCTCCCGAACATGCTGATGTAGAAAACAATCATCCAATAAATCCACAAAAGCCTTGCTAGTGTGCGAGTGACCAACCCACAAATTCCAGTCAATATCTGGGAAATTAAAATCCCCCATTATAAGACTCTCTGATTTACTGGCCCACTCTATTTCCCTGTACAGTCTCTTATTATACTCATCAGAGTCATTAGGCCTATAGCACACTCCTACTCTCAATTTTGATCTCCCAATGCTTATGTCACACCAAACTGACTCAACACTGCATTGTCCAGCGATGTCGACTGGCTTCACTTCCTTGGTTTTTATGTGTTTCTTAACCAATAGCATAACCCCTCCCCCCCTTTCTATCCTGTCTATCCTTTCTGTAGACGTTGTACTCCCCAAATTGCAGTTCTGCATCCCTTATATCTGTGTGACACCACATCTCTGATATCCCAACAATATCTGCCTTTGATGTTTTGAGCAATACCTCAAATTCATCAAATTTATTTACTAAACTACTAGCATTGGTGTACACGCAAGTATACCTGCACCTGTTTCTATTCTTAGCTACCCTAACACAACCCATGTGTTTAATTGTACCGCAATGGCTCCTAGCAGTCTCTGAAATATCATGCATCTTGTTTTTCAGGCTTCTGCTCATTCTAATAGAAGCAGTGCAAGACTCTCTTTCACCTCTGGCAGTGGCTACTGTCAATCTATTGGTCTTTGTCTCCCCCCAAGCTAGCAGTTTTCCGACCCACCTAACACTGCCTCGATAGCATCAGCAAATATTCTTGCACCCTTTCTATTTAAGTGTATCCCATCCCTGTAGAAGCAATCTCTCCTGTTAACAAGTACAGTCCAGGCTGAAAAAAATTCTACCCCTTGAGCCTTGCACAATCTTTCCAGGGCCGAATTGATCGACAAGGCTCTCATCATATACTCCCTCCTATCGTGTCTGGGCAGAATTGCAGACACTTTCAAATTCAACCCTAATTCTCGGCTTTTGTTCAACAGTGACCTGTACTTGTTAAGTAATTCTGCCGGTCTCCTACTCTTAATATTATTAGTGCCAACGTTTACAACTATCACCTTTTGTGCCCTTAAAAGATGATATTCGCTCTACAACGTCATCAACCTTTGCTCCTGGCAGACATACCCTGGTCCTGTTCCACCTATCCTTTTTACAAAGCATGTTCCCCCGTTTCCCTGACAATAGAGTCACCAACAACTACTAGTTCCTTTGGGACAAGCGCATTCTGCCTTGGGGGTGGTCTCTGTGTCACGTGATGCCCAAGTGCAAGCTCTGGCGTTGATGTGGGCAGCTGAGAGCTTGATGGGCCCCTCAATTTGTTTCTTCGAGGGCATCCACCCTGTCCTTCAAGCTCTCATATAGGCCCACAAGAATGCTGAGTTGTTGATCTGCTGGGAGGATATTTTGTTATCTTATACTTAGATTTTAAGAAAGCTTTTGATACTGTTGCATATTTAGCATTAGCATTAGTAGAGGCATAGGATGCAAGAAAGCAAGCTTATTCAGCATCAGCCAAAAAAAAAAAAAAAACACACCACTCCCATTTCACCCCTCCGTTCGCTCGAAATACCTGTCCAGTTGAGCCTTAAATTTGTTTAGGCTATCAACTTCAACAACAAGTGATGGAAGTCGGTTCCACCAACCAATCACCCGCTGGCCAAAGGCAAATTTCCGCACATCTATCCGACATCCGTCCTTCCTCAATTTGAATTTATGCCCTCTGAGCTGATTATTCTGAGCAAGATGAAGAATCCCATTGGCATTGAGCATGCTCAAACTATTCAAAGCCTTATACACCTCTATCAGATCACCTCGCCGGTGCCTAGTCTCCAGACTCTGTAATTTGCAAAACTTAAGCCTTTCTTCGTAAGAGCAACCCTTTGTTCCATTCACTAATCTTGTTGCCCTTCTCTGTACCCGTTCCAGCAGCTCAACATCCTTCTTGAAATGAGGCCTCCAGACCTGTATACAGTACTCAAGATGTGGCCTAACCATTGCCTTATACAAGGGAATAATCACCTCCTTATCCCTGCTAGAAACATTCCTGTATATCATTGACAAGACACCATGAGCTACTCTTGCAGCTCGTCTGCACTGCTCAGAGAACTTCATATCTGCCTGCACAATTACCCCCAGGTCCTTTTCATTCTCCACCACTGTCAGTGTAGTACCGCAGAGTTGATACGTTGCTCTGGGGTTACTGTTTCCCATATGTAGTACTTTACATTTGTCAATGTTAAACTTCATTTGCCACCTTTCAGCCCATCTGTTCAACCTTTCCAGATCCTGTTGCAGCAGCATAGCGTCTGTGGTGTCCTTAACAACCCTGCCAACCTTTTTATCATCTGCAAACTTGGACATTAAACTTGATATCCCATCATCAATATCATTCATAAACACCGAAAACAACAACGGACCCAACACTGAACCCTGAGGAACTCCACTAATAACATTAGTCCACGTTGAGCAGTGTCCATTGATTACCACTCTCTGTCTTCTGCCACTCAACCATCCCCTTATCCATAGCAGCAATTTGCCTCCAATGCCACACTGCTCCAATTTCTGCAGCAGTCTTCCATGTGCAACAGTATCAAAAGCCTTTCTAAGATCCAAATATATAATATCAAAGTTATTCCCTGCATCTAGTTCTTTTGTGACTGCATCATAGTATCCAATCAAATTGGTCAGGCAAGACCTGCCCTTAACAAAACCATGCTGCATCTGAGCTATAACTGAATTCTTGTCTAGATGATCCTGCAGTGCTTCTTTAACCAGTGCCTCCATTAATTTACCTGGAACAGAAGTTAAACTAACAGGTCTATAATTACTTGTGTCAGCCTTTGATCCTCCTTTGTGAATTGGGGTTACATTTGCACATCTCCAGTCTATGGATACCTCCCCTGAGTCCAAGGAAGCTCTCATAATTATGGCTAGAGGTTTGCTTACTTCCTTTGCTGCCTCCTTTAATATAACTGGATAGGTCCCATCCACCCCAGGTGCCTTTTTTATGTTTATCCTCAACAATCTCTCCTCCACTTTCCTCTCAGTTATTACAAAATCATCCAGCTCACTGCCAATGTTTACTTTACCTACATCATTCTCCTTCCTGAATAACTCCTCATGCGTGAATGTCGATGCAAAATACTCGTTTAGATTGTTAGCCACCTGAGCAGGATCTTCAACTGTTGAACCATCAATATCCAGTGGACCAATCTGATTCATCCCTTTCCTTCTTGAGTTTAAATAGGTAAAGAACTCTTTTCTGTTTTTCTTTGCATCCATTGCCAAGGATTTTTCGTAGTCTGCCTTTGCCTGCCTAATCTCCTTTGTGACTTGGTTACAGACCAACTTATATCTATCATAGGCTTCCATGTCACCCATTAATTTGTATGTATCCCATGCATTTTTCTTCTCTGCCACATGTCTCATTAGTTCATCTGACAACCATTTAGGCCTAAACCTTGAACAATATTTCTTAGCTGGTATGTAAAGCCTGGTAGCCTCCAAGATTAGTTTCTTGAATGCTTCCAATTTTGAGTTTGCTGTTGGTAACATCATCAGTTGGTCCCACTGTATAGAATTTTAATACTGTCTCAGACCATCATAGTCGCCTTTACGAAAACAAAAACCCTTCCCTTTACCTCTGATGGTAGTTACCTCCTTGAGTAAATCCCACCTCAACACACTGTGATCACTGCCACCTAGTGGTTCATTTATCTGCAGATTCTTAATGCATGAAGAATCACTACTGATAATCAGATCAAGAGTATTGCTCCTTCTTGTTGCCTCACGAACATGCTGATGTAGAAAACAATCATCCAATAAATCCACAAAAGCCTTGCTAGTGTGCAAGTGACCAACCCACAAATTCCAGTCAATATCTGGGAAATTAAAATCCCCCATTATAAGACTCTCTGATTTACTGGCCCACTCTATTTCCCTGTACAATATCTTATTATACTCATCAGAGTCATTAGGCCTATAGCACACTCCTACTCTCAATTTTGATTTCCCTATGCTTATATTACACCAAACTGACTCGACACTGCCCTGTCCATCGATGTCGACTGGCTTCACTTCCTTGGACTTTATGTGTTTCTTAACTAATAGCATAATCCCTCCTCCCCTCCTGTCCTGTCCTGTCTATCCTTTCTATACACATTGTATTCCCCAAATTCCAGTTCCGCATTCCTTATATCTGTGTGACACCACGTCTTTGATATCCCAACAATATCTGCCTTTGATGTTTTGAGCAATACCTCAAATTCATCAAATTTATTTACCAAACTCCTAGCATTGGTGTACACGCAGGTATACACGCACCTGTTTCTATTCTTGGCTACCCTAACACAACCCATGTGTTTAGTTGTACCGCAATGACTACCAGCAGTCTCTGAAATATCCTGCATCTTGTTTTTCAGGCTTCTGCTCATTTCAATAGAAGCAGTGCAAGAATCACTTCCACCTCTGCCAGTGGCTACTGTTAATCTATTAGTCCTTGAATCCCCCCCAACTAGCAGTTTTCCGACCCACCTAACACTGCCTTGACAGCATCAGCAAAAATTCTTGCACCCTTTCTATTTAAGTGTATCCCATCCCTGTAGAAGCAGTCTCTCCTGTTAACAAGTACAGTCCAGGCTGAAAAAAATTCTACCCCTTGAGCCTTGCACAATCTTTCCAGGGCCGAATTGATCGACAAGGCTCTCATCATATACTCCCTCCTATCGTGTCTGGGCAGAATTGCAGACACTTTCAAATTCAACCCTAATTCATGGCTTTTTTTCAACAGTGACCTGTACTTGCTAAGTAATTCCGCCGGTCTCCTACTCTTAATATCATTTGTGCCAACGTGTACAACTATATCACCTTTTGTGCCCTTAAAAGATGATATCCGCTCTACAACATCATCAACCTTTGCCCCTGGCAGACATACCCTGGTCCTATTCCACCTATCCTTTTTACAACGCATGTTCCCCGCTTCCCTGACAATAGAGTCACCAACAACTACTAGTTCATGTGGGACCAGTGCATTCTGCCTAGGGGGCTGCCTCTGCGTTGCCTGATGACCAAGTGCAAGCTCTGGCGTTGATGTGGGCAGCTGAGAGCTTGATGGGCCCCTTAATTTATTTCCTTCGAGGGCATCCACCCTGTCCTTCAAGCTCTCATAAACGCCCATAACAACGCTGAGTTGTCACCTGATTTCCTTGCACTCCTTACATCGTGCACACACAAAGACATCCCCCTTGGCAGTATCATGTCCTGTACCCGACTGCTCCGCAAACATCAAGCAAACAGTGCATTTTAAAAGACTGCGATTCAGAGGGCAACTGCCCCCCTCAGTTCTCCCCTGAACCACAGCACTCCCATTAGCTTGAGCCTTTTGCTTTGCTGCTCTGGTCTGAGTCATGATTCCAATTTAATTCAATAAAATTTCAAAACAAAATTAAAATCCTTAAGTTATATCCCAAAACAGTTATAACGCTATATTTATTTTTTCGGTATCTGTTTTCTACGATTTCCCTTTATATAACTTCCGTATCACGTGTACCACTATAGTTATGTATTAATTATTTGTTACGATTAAGTCGTTATATATATATATAGAGTTAAAAGTACAATTTAATTGAAAATAAAGTTTATCAAGATTAATAGATTTAATGATTAATTGACAATATTATATTATGCACTATACTACACTAAGCTTATGCTATCGTGTAAAAATGGCGCAAATTCACGAACGGTACTTCTACGGACTCGTAAGTATTGATTAGCTTCCAAATCTCGCTATCTCAATTTAGAATAAACTAAGGATCCTGCCTAGGTCTATAATCTACTTATAGAAGATAATTTAATATAACTATTGATTAATATATCAACTAAATTTTGTTTAAAAAAAAAGACCTCTCGTTCAATTTGTAACACGTGGATTTGATACCGTTACCGATACTAAGTAATACCTACAAAATCTCTGTCTAAGTTAAACTTTAAACTAAGTATCGTAACTAGGAATATAAAGCTACTCTAGAAATAAGTTAATATGACAATTTAAGCTAATAAATCAGAAAATAAATCAGGAAAAACTTCTCTGTTCCAAGAGCGTAAAAGAGCTTCGTCCGCACAGGCTACTCTCGTACCCAGTTTTTGGAAGACTACTGTAAAAATTAGAGCAGTACAGCATTAAGGGAAAGTTGCTGCTATGGAAAAAGGGGTGATTGAGTGGGAAAAGACAGAGTGGTAATCAATAGACACTGCTCCTCATGGACTAATGTTATTAGTGATATCCCATAGGGACCATGTTGGGCCCATTGTTGTTATCTATATTTATCAATGATACTGATGAAGGCTTAATCAGGCTTAATGTCCAAGTTCGCAGACAATACGAAGGTTTGTAAGGTTGTTAATGACAGTAAGGACGGTATGCTACTGCAACAGGATCTGGAAAGGTTGAGCAGATGGGACGAGCGGTGACAACTGAAGTTTAACATCGACAGATGCAAAGTACTATATATGGGTAGCACTAACTCCAGAGTAACATACCAACTGTGTGGTACTACACTCAGGTAGCAGAGAATGAAAAAGACCTGTGGGTAATTGTGCAGTCAGATATGAAGTTTACTGAGCAGTGCAGACAGGCTGCAAGAGTAATTCATGGAGTCTTGTCAATGATATATATAAGAATTTTGATAGCAGAGATAAGGTGGCGATTATTCTCTTTTATAAGGTAATGGTCAAGCCACACCTTGAGTACTGCATACTTTGATCCCAAGAAATCCAAGTGAGAGTGTAAGTAATGGAGCTTGAATGATATTCTACATCCCTTTTTTCGCATAATTTTCAATCAACTTGTCAAGTAGTTATTTATAATCCTCACTCTTAATGTTACCAAAAAGCCATTCACTATTAAGCAACATGACTGCCAAGCATATCACTCAGAATCAATCATTTTGCTTTCTTGTTCTTGTGATGACAACATCTGCTTTAGTTGAGGACTAATAAGTATTCCACCTTTTACTTCTGCATCAGACAATTTTCAAACCACAGACTGTATATACTTAAAGGTGTACTCCAGTGGACCCTGGCACATCCACAGTGTTTGCTACATTGTGTGTGTGTGTGTGTGTGTGTGTGTGTGTGTGTGTGTGTGTGTGTGTGTGTGTGTGTGTGTGTGTGTGTGTGTGTGTGTGTGAGAGAGAGCTGGGACCAAGTAGATTCTACTCTTTTAAACAAGGTGTCAGAACACTACATTGGAACTGATAAGACCTAAGTCCCTCACTAAGTCAACAAATTCTTGCTGATCAGAATTAGAAAATGTGGCAATTACTTTACATTAGCATTAGCAAAGGCACATGATGAAAGAAAGCAAGCTTATATAGCATCAGCCAAAAAAAAAAAAAAAAACCCCTTATTTCACCCATCAACTCACTCCAAATGTTTGTCTAGTTCTGTCTTGAATCTATTTAAGCTATCAATATCTACGACAGATGGAAGTTTGTTCCAGCAATCAACCACCTGCAGGCTAAAGGCAAACCTCCGCACATCTATCCTACATCTGTCTTTACTCAATTTGAATTTATGTCCTCTCAGGTGATTATTCTGAGCAAGAGGAAGAATCCCGTCAGCATTGAGCATGCTCAAACCATTCAAAGTTTTATACACCTCAATCAGATCACCTTGCAGGTACCTAGTCTCCAGACACTGTAATTTGCAAAACGTAAGCCTTTGTTCCATTCACTAACCTTTTTGCCCTTCTCTGTACTTGTTCCAACAGCTCTACATCCTTCTTAAAATGAAGCCTCCAGACTTATATATAGTATTCAAGATGTGGCCTGACCATTGCTTTAAACAAGGGGATAATCACCTCCTTATCCCTACTAGAAAAATTCCTGTATATCATTGACAAGACACCATAAGCTAGTCTTGTAGACCATTGGCACTGCTCAGAAAACTTCAATTTTCATTCTCTACCACTGTCCGTGTAATACCACACAGTTGATACGTTACTCTGGGGTTACTGCTTCCCATATGCAGTACTTTACATTTGTCAATGTTAAATTTCAGTTGCCACCTCTCGACCCATCTGCTCAACTTTTCTAGATCCTGTTGCAGCAGCGTACTGTCATTAGTGTCATTAACAACCCTGCCGACCTCCATATCATCTGCAAACTTGGACATTAAGCCTGTCCAAATATCATTAATGAATACAGAAAACAGCAATGAACCCAACACAATCCTGGGAGACTCCATTAATAACACTAGTCCACGAAGAGCAGTGTCCATTGATTACCACTCTCTGTCTTCTCCCACTCAACCATCCTTTTATCCATAGCAGCAATTTGCCTCCAATGCCACACTGCTCCAATTTGTGCAGCAGTCTTCCATGTGCAACAATATCAAAAGCCTTTCTAAGATCCAAATATGTAATATCAAAATTATTCTTTGCATCCAGTTCCTTTGTGACCACATCATAGTATCCAATCAAATTGGTCAGACAACAAGACTTCCCTTTAACAAACCCATGCTGTGACCGAGCTATAAATGAAGTCTTGTCTAGATGATCCTTCAGTGCTTCTTTAACCAGTGTCTCCATTAATTTTCCTGGAACAGAAGTTAAACTAACAGGTCTGTAGTAGTAGTAGTAGTAGTAGTAGTAGTGGTAGTGGTGGCACATGATGCAAGAAAGCAAGTGTAGGAGCTTATGCAGCATTAGCCAAAAAAAAAAAAAAAAAAATCACACCATTCCCTCCAAATGCCTGTCCAGCTCCTCCTTAAATTTATTTAACCTATCAACTTCCACAACGACAGATGGAAGTTTGTTCCAGCAATTAACCACCCGCTGGCTAAAGGCAAATTTCCGCACATCTATTCTACATCTGTCCTTTCTTAATTTGAACTTATGTCCCCGTAGGTTGGTAATCTGAACAAGTGGAAGGATCCCATCAGAATTCAGCGTGCTCAACCCATTCAAGGCCTTATAGACCTCAATCAGATCACCGCACAGGTGCCTAGTCTCCAGCCACTGCAATTTGCAGAACTTAAGCCTCTCTTGGTAAGAGAATCTCTTCATTCCCCTCACCAATTGTGTTGCTCTTCTCTGTACACGCTCAAGCAAATCTACATCCTTCCTAAAATGAGGCCTCCCGACCTGTACGCAGTACTCAAGGCGTGGCCTGACCATTGCCTTATACAGAGGGACAATCACCTCCTTTTCCCTGCTAGCAAAATTCCTATATATCATTGACAAAACCCCATGACCCGCCCTAGCAGCCTGTCTGCACTGCTCAGAAAACTTCATATCTGACTGCACAATTACTCCCAGGTCTTTTTCATTTTCTACCACCGTAAGTGTAGTACCACACAGTTGGTACGTTTCTCTCGGGTTACTTCTACCCATATGCAGTACTTTGCATTTGTCAAGGTTGAACTTCAGTTGCCACTTCTTAGCCCATCTGCCCAAATTTTCTAGATCCTGTTGCAGTAGCACACTGCCATTACTGTCATTAACAACCCCCAGGCGCCTCCGTAGCCAGGTGGGAAGGAGCAGCAGTGCGTAGCACACGCTTCTTGATTAGACCGGGGTTCGAGCCCGTCACCACCAAATACGGAGGATGCGGAAAGGTTAAGGAATGACCGCCGCATATCCTGGAGCAATATGGCCTTAGTTGCTAATGCTCCTAAAAACCAAACAACAACAACAACAACAATTAACAACCCTGCCAACCTTTGTGTCATCTGCAAACTTCGACATTAAGCCTGATATACCTTCATCAATATCATTGATAAATACACAAAACAACAGTGGACCCAACACCGAACCCTGTGGGACTCCACTAATAACATTAGTCCACGAAGAGCAGCACCCATTGATTACCACCCTCTGTCTTCTCCCACTTAACCATCCTTTTATCCATTGTAGCAACTTACCCTTAATACCATTCTGCTCCAATTTGTACAGTAGTCTTCCATGCGCAACAGTGTCAAAAGCTTTCCTGAAATCCAAGTATATGATATCAAAATTATTTTTTGCATCCAGTTCCTTTGTGACCACATCATAATAACCAATCAAATTTGTCAGACAAGACTTTCCCTTAACAAACCCATGCTGTGTTTGAATTATTGCTGCAGTCTTTTCTAGATGATCCTGCAATGCATCTTTAACCAGCGACTCCATTATTTTACCCGGAACAGAAGTTAAACTAACTGTAATTACTTGTGTCGCCCTTTGGTCCTCCTTTGTGAATTGGGGTCACATTTGCACATCTCCTATCCATGGGTAGGAGTCCTCAATTTGAATTTATGCCCTCTCAGGTGATTATTCTGAGCAAGAGGAAGAATCCCATCAGCATTGAGCATGCTCAAACCATTCAAGGTTTTTATACACCTCAACCACTATACAGTCAAAGTCACAAATTGCTGGTCTCAAAATATATTTAATTTTTATGAAAACAATTTGCTTACATAAACATCCATGTACAATATTATTTTCAAATACCTCCCCTAAGTCCAAGGAAAGTCTCTTGAACAAGCTTTTGAGATGTAATCCCAATTGTCCAGTTCATCAGAGTTATCATCGAATTCTGAAGACTTTTCTCTGAAAGATGGATTGAGAATTGGCAGAACTTTATAGTGTGGTACTGGAACAATAAAGGATAGTATGTGGGACCCACTATGGCTTTTTGAATAACAGAAGTTTTAAACTTGGATATATCCAATATACAAAAATAGTAGTCATCATGATACAGCAAAAAGATATAGCAAAGATATTGCAAAGATTCAAGGTATAGCAAAATGCATAAACTTATGACTACCATGAAATCATTCCTCTAATATTGACCTGCAGTCAACACAGCAGAAATTAGCATTAGCATTAGCAGAGGCATTTGATGCAAGAAAGCAAGCTTATGCAGCATCAGCCAAAAAAAAAAAAAAAAAAAACCACTTCCACTTCACCCCTCTGTTCGTTCAAAATACCTGTCCAGCTGAGCCTTAAACTTATTTAGGCTATCAACCTCCACCACAAGGGATGGAAGTCTGTTCCACCAACCAACCACCCGCTGGCTAAAGGCAAATTTCCGCACGTCTATCCTACATCTGTCTTTCCTCAATTTGAATTTATGCCCTCTCAGGTGATTATTCTGAGCTAGAGGAAGAATCCCATCAGCATTGAGCATGCTTAAACCATTCAAGGCTTTATACACCTCTATCAGATCACCTCGCTGGTGCCTAGTCTCCAGACACTGTAATTTGCAAAACTTAAGCCTTTCTTCGTAAGAGCACCCCTTTGTTCCATTCACTAATCTTGTTGCCCTTCTCTGTACTCGTTCCAGCAGCTCTACATCTAAATGTCAACACAGCCTATAACTTTTCATTGTATTGATCATCCAGAGGCATTCCAAAATAGATTTCATATACTCTACAGAACTAGATTTCAACAATGATGTTATGGTTCACCTGTTTCAAACTGATATAATATCCACAAATACAGCATAATGAGCCTAGAGATAACATAATTTTGTTAAACAGAGCAAACTGCAAAAAAAAAAATAACAATAATAAATAAATAAATAAATTATTATACAAATGCTATAGCCTTTACTGGTATACATCAGAGGTTTCCAAAGTGTGGGGAGGGTACACTGTGTTTTTTATTTGGCGGGGGTGGGGGGGGCTTGTTTTCATGAAGTACTTTTTTTTTTTTTTTTTTAACAAAATATAGAGACAGACTATCCCATTAATCCAAGCATGAAGTGTTATTTTATTTATTTCTGTTATTTGTATTTCATTTCTTTGAAATCACATTTATATATATTAAGTATGTATATTCATAGCTGAATTTCAGGTCAAATCTGTTTATCTGCACTTGTTCTGGAACTTGGGGGGAGGGATGAGATTTATGAAAAAGTTTAAGGGGGACTCAAGGTATAAAAGTTTGAGAGCCTCCGGCATACAGAGTATTGCCATGCACTTATGTGTAATACATATCATTATCACAAAAGTATAAAACTTTCAATTGCTGCCAAGATAGTGAAACTACAGAAAATCCAATGACACCACTGGACTCAACACGAAATTGGTTAAACCAAAAAAAAAAGGCTTTTTTTTTTTTTTTTTTTTTTTGTTCAACCAGCCTTTTTTTTTTGGTTTAACCAATGGAACACATTTCATATTACTTCTTCCCAGGAAAAATTCCTTCCTTTTTTCCCACTGCTGCAGAATATAGTGATATCTGTTGCCTTACTGCCCCACATACATAGAGAACAATAGTATTTTCTGAAACCTCCTTGTAGACCAGCAAGTAATTGACTTATTATAAGGCCGACCGGGCTAGCCGGGTGGGCAAAGTGCTTGCCTGGCAACCCACAGGTCGCGGGTTCGATTCCCGCCTCGGGCTTGGATCAAAGTACTGCAAAAACCTTGGGAGGTGCATTATGGCCACAGATGCCTATGCGCCAACAACTACCAAAAAAAAAAAAAAAAAAAAAAACTTATTATAAGAGAGAATGTCTGCTAGGGGCAAAAGTAGATGACGTTGTAGAGCAGTTTTATCACCTTTTAAGGGCACAAAAGGTGATATTCTTGTATACAATGACACTAATGCTATTCAGAGTAGGAAATCAGAGGAATCCCTTAACAACTACAGGGCAATGTTGAGAAAAAAAAAAAGTCACAAGTTATGATTGAATTTTAAAGTGTCTTCAATTCTGCACAGACATGATAAGAGGGAGTATATATTGAGAGCCCCGTCAATCAATTTGGCATTGGAGAGAATGTGAAAGGCTCATGAGATAGAATTTTTCTTAGTGTGGCCTGTACATGTTAACAGGAGAGACATGTTTTTACAGGGATGGGATATACTTAAATAGAAGAGGTGCAAGATTTGCTGATGCTATCAAGGTATATTACCATAGGTGAGTTGGAACACTGCTAGGTTGGAGGGATACACAGACTAACAATAGCCACACGTGGAGGTGAGAATGATTCTTGCACTGCTTCTATTGAAACGAGCAGCAGCCTTGAAAGTAGCATGTGGGATTTCAAGGACTGCTGGGAATCATGTAAATACATGGGCTGTTAGGTAACAAAGGTTAAGAAGAGGTACAGGTATACTTGCATGTACACCAATGCTAGGAGCATAATAAATAAATTTTAAGAATTTGAAGTGCTAGCCATGACATCAAATGCAGACATTTTTGGGATGTCGGAGACGATAGTTCTGCATCCCTTATACTGTCACTCAGATATAAGGGATGCAGAACTTGAATATGCGAAGTACTATGTATATAGAAAGGACAGATAAGATGGGGGGGGGGGAAGGGCTATGCTCTTAGTTAAGAGCACATAAAATCTAAAGCAGTGATTATTCATGCATCAAGAATCTACAGATAAAAGAACCACTAGGTGGCAGTGATCACAGTGCACTGATGTGGGATTTACTTTAATATTTAATTACCATCAGGGATAAAGGGAAGGCTTTTAGCTTTCATAAAGGTGACTACAGTGGTTTCAGACAGTTTTTAAATTCTATACAGTGGGACCAACTGATGATGTTGCCAACTAAGAAATATTGTTCAAGGTTGAAGCAAAAATGGATGTCATATGAACTAATGAGGCTCATGACAGAGAAGAAAAATACACAGGATGCATATAAATTATCAGGAAGCAGAAGACTATGGTAGATATAAGCTAGTCTATAATCAAGTCACAAAGGAGGTTCCACAAGCAAAGGCAGATTATGAGAAACCTTTGGCAAAGGATGCAAAAAAAAAAAAAATAGCAAAGACTTCTTTACTTATATAAACTCTAAAAGAAAGGGGATGAATCAGATTGGTATGCTTGATGTCAATGGTTTGACTGTAGATAATCCTATTCAGACAGCTGAACAAACTGAATGGGCAATTTGCATCTACATTCACACATGAGAAATTCTATATGGAAGTGGAGAACAAAAACTTATTAAACTAACAGGGAGATAAATGATTTTGTAATAACTGAGAGAGAAGTAGAGAACAGAAGCTTATTAAACTCTAACAGGGAGCTAAATGATTTTGTAATAACTGAGAGGGAAGTGGAGGGAAAATTGTTGAAGTTAAACATAAAATAGGCACCCGGGGTGGATGGAATCTATCCAGTTATATTAAAGGAGGCGGCAAAGGAAGTAAGCAAACCCTTAGCCATAATTATGAGAGCATCCTTAGACTCGAAGGAAGTCCCAACTGACCGGAGATGTGCAAATGTATCTCCAATTCACAAAGTGGGATCAACGGGTGACACGGGTAATTACACACCTGTTAGTTTAACTTCTGTTCCGGGGAAAATAATTGAGTCACTGGTTCAAGAAGCACTGCAGGATCATCTAGACAAGACTGCAGTAATAATTCAGACACAGCATGTGTTTGTTAAGGGGAAGACTTGTCTAACCAATTTAATTGGATACTATTAGAATTAGCATTAGCACTAGTTGAGGCATATGACGCAAGAAAGCAAACCTAACAAACAGCTGCCAAAAAAAAAAAAAAAAAACCTTCCCCTTTCACCTATCCAGTCACTCCAAATGTTTGTCAAGTTGAGCCTTAAATTTATTTAAGATATCAACTTCCACAATAAGCGATGGAAGTCTGTTCTAGCAATCTACTACCTGCTGGCAAACTTCCACACATCTATTAGCAATAGTCGAGGCATGCAAGCAAGAAAGCAAGCTTATGCAGCATCAGACAAAAAAAAAAAAAAAAAAAAAAAAAAAACACGCTCCCATTTCACCCCTCTGTTTGTTCCAAATACCTGTCCAGCTCAGCCTTCAATTTATTTAGGCTATCAACTTCCACAACAAAAGAATGAAGTCTGTTCCACCAATCAACTACCCGCTGGCTAAAGGCAAACTTCCGAACATCTATCCTACAACTATCTTTCCTCAATTTGAATTTATGCCCTCTCAGGTGATTATTCTGAGCAAGAGGAAGAATCCCATCAGCACTGAACATGCTCAAACCATTCAAGGCTTAATAAACCTCAATCAGATCACCTCGTAAAACTGTTTATTCTACAACTGTCTTTCCTCAATTTGAATCTATGCACCCCTCAGGTTCTTAATCTAGGCAAGTGGAAGGATCCCAACAGCACTGAGCCTGCTCAAACTATTCAAGGCCATGTAAATCTCAATCAGATCACCTCACAGGTGCCTAGTCTCCAGATGTTGCAACTTCCAGAATTTAAGCCTCTCCTGGTAAGAGAACCCCTTTATTCCTCTCAGCAATCTTGTTGCCCTTCTCTGTACTCATTCTAGCAACTTTACATCCTTCATAAAATGAGGCCTTCAGACCTGTACGCAGTACTCAAGGTGTAGCCTGACCATTGCCTTATACAAAGGGATAATCACCTCCTTATCACTGCTAGCAAAATTCCTATACATCATTGACAAAACTCCATGAGTTTTGCTCTGGCAGCACATCTGCACTGCTCAGAGAACTTCATATCCGACTGCACAATTATCCCAGGTCTTTTTCATTCTCCGCCTCCCTGAGTGTAGTACTAAACATTTAGTACATTTCTCTCAGGTTACTGCTACCCATATCAGCCCATCTTCCTAACGTTTCTAGTTCCTGTTGCAGTATTTACTATTATTAACAACCCTGCCAACCTTTGTATCATCTACCAACTTGGACATTAAGCCTGATATACCTTCATCGATATCATTAATAAATACACAAAACAACAATGGGCCCAGCACCAAACCCTGGGGAACTCAACTAATAACATTAGTCCACGTAGAGCAGTGTTCATTTATTACCACTCTTTACTGTCTCCGAACTCAACCATCCATTTATCCAATGCAGCAACTTGCCCTTAATGCCATACCGCTCCAATTTATACAGCAGTTTTCCATGTGCAACAGTATCAAAAGCTTTCTTGAAATCCAAGTATATAATATCAAAATAATTTCTGCATCCAGTTCCTTTGTGACCACACTGTAGTATCCAATCAAATCGGTCCGACAAGACTTCCCCTAAACAAACCCATGCTGTGTCTGAACTATTACTGCAGTCTTGTCTAGGTGATCCTGCATCACTTCTTTAACCAGTGACCCCATTATTTTCCCCAAAACAGAAGTTAAACTAACAGGTCTATAATTATTTGTGTCACCCTTTGAATCCCCTTTGTGAACTGGGGATACATTTGCACATCTCCAGTCAGTGGAGACCTCCCCTGAATCCAATGATGCTCTCATAATTAAGGCTAAGGGTTTGCTTGCTTCCCTCGCTGCCTCCTAAAATATAACTGGATAGATTCCATCTGCCCCAGGTGCCTTTATATTTAACTTCAACAATTTCTCCTCCACTTTGCTCTCTGTTATTACAAAATCATTTAGCTCTCTGTTAGAGTTTATTAAACTTCTGTCCTATCCGTCCTTACAGAATTCCTCATGTGTGAATGTAGATGCAAAATACTCATTCAGTTTGTCAGATATCTGGGCAGAATTATCAAGTCGCACCACCAACATCAAGTGGACCACTCTGATTCATCCTCTTCCTTCTAAAGTTTACATAAGTAAAGAAGTCTTTGTTGTTTTTCTTTGCATTCTTTGCCAAGGATTTCTCTTAATGAGCCTTTGCTTGCATAATCTCCTTTGTGACTTGATTACAGACTAGCTTATATCTGCCATAGGCTTCTGTGTCACCTGGTAATTTATATGATGTGATCACAAAGGAAATGGATGTAAAAAATAATTTTGATATCATATACTTGGATTTTAGGAAAGTTTTTCATACTGTTGTACACGGAAGACTACTGTGCAAATTGAAGCAGTAAGGAATTAAGGATAAGTTGCTACAATGGATAATGGATGGTCGAGTGAGAGAAGACAGAATGGTAATCAATGACGCTGCTCTTCGTGGACTTGTGTTGTTAGTGGAGTTCACCAGGGTTCAGTGTTGGGCCCATTGTTGTTTTATATATTTATCAATGATATTGATGAAGGTATATCAGGCTTAATGTCCAAGTTTGCAGATGATACAAAGGTTGGTTGACTGTTAATGACAATAATGGCAGTGTGCTACTGCAACAGGATCTAGAAAAGTTGGGTAGATGGGCTGAGAAGTGGTAACTGAAGTTTAACATTGGCAAATGTAAAGTACTGCATATGGGTAGCAGTAACCCCCATAGAAATGTACCAACTGGGTGGCGTTACGCTCGGGGTAGTGGAGAATGAAAGAGACCTGGGGGTAATTGTGCAGTCAGATATGAAGTTTTCTGAGCTGTGCAGACAGGCTGCCAGAGTAAGTCACGGGATCTTGTCAATGATATATACTGGAATTTTGCTAGCAGGGATAAGGAGGTGAATATCACCATTTATAAGTCAATGATCAGGCCACACCTTGAGTACCACATACAGGTCTGGAGACCTTGTTTTAGGAAGGATGTAGAGTTGTTAGAAGGAGTACAGAGAAGTGCAACAAGACTGATGAGGGGAACAAAGGAGCCCTTTTACCAAAAAAGGCTTAAGTTCTGCAAATTGCAACGTCTGGAGACTAGACACCTGCAAGGTGATCTGATTGAGGTGTATAAAGCCTTGAATGGTTTGAGCAGGCTCAATGCTGATGGGATTCTTCCTCTTGCTCAGATTACAGACCTGAGGAGGTTTAAACTGAAACTGTGGAAACAGTGTCAAATAGATGTGTGGAAATTTGCCTTTAGCCAGTGGATAGTTGATTGCCAGAAACTTCCATCTGTCGTTGTGAAAGTTGGTAGCTTAAATAAATTCAAAGACGAAGTGGACAAACTTTTGGAGTGAATGAATGGGTGAAATGGGAAGGTTTTTTTTTTTTTTCTTTTTGGCTGATGCTGAATAAGCTTGTTTTCTTGCATCATATGCCTATTAATGCCAATGCTAACTACTGTTACTGAACTATGCTGCAAGCCTGCACTGACCAACATAGGGAAACTGACAAACTTCTGACAAATCTGGTGACTCTACAGACCAATTGTTTAACTAAACATATATCAACAATACACACCAACCATCAGAGCATTCTGTGCTGCACCCTACTGGTCATAGCCTTTTAGACCCCGTTTCTTTTTTAGATTTCACTGCTGAGTCTATTTTGCTGACCTCTGGTTATTCCTTCAAAGTGTATCTTTGACAATTTCTTAATAAAAAGATAATAATTAACAAACAGCATAAAGCAAGTTAATTGCAGGCACAACTGTGATATAATAATCACAGAAAACACCGCAGCACACCAACACACTTCATCATGTGTCACATGTTTATATAATATTCATTATCTTTTGTCAGAAAGTATGGAGTGCATGGAATAAGTTGCACTGCCAAAAAAAAAAAATCATTTTAACAAATTCAATGCTTTCATTTGTTATACTATGACCTAATAATGAAGAGTATACATATTTCTTGTTACAATGATTAATAATCATTCTGGTACTGTGAACTCTAGAAGAAAACAATTGTAAGAAAAGACAGGTAGCTATATTCAACTATAATGAATACAATATTGTGAAGAAGCAGTTATATTAATGATTTATATTTAAAAATTAGTTTGACCTAATAGTCTTCTAAAAAATGAATAAATAAACTTTGCAAAATTCATATGACAAATTGCATGGAAATAAGATTAATTTTATTTTAAATTAAGTTGAAAGTAAGAATAAACTTAAATAAACTAAGAATGAACTTAAAAAAGGAATGGTAATGAACATTACGAAAATACATGATTGCACTTAAAATTACTGCTTTAAATGTTATGTTATGTTATGTTATGTTATTTGGTTTTTAGGAGCATTAGCAACTAAGGCCATATTGCTCCGGGAATATGCGGTGGTCATTCCCTGACCTTTCCGCATTCTCCGTATTTGGTGGTGACGGGCTCGAACCCCGGTCTAATCAAGAAGCGTGTGCTACGCACTGCTGCTCCTTCCCACCTGGCTACGGAGGCGCACTGCTTTAAACCCACTTTATAACAACTATAAATAATAAGGAGCAATAAAATAAGCACAAAAAATTACTTTGAAACCTTAGTTTCATGAAGGAAATTAAATCCGTTCATATATTCAATTTAAGGCAAAAAAAGCACTTTATGCATGATGGCATCACTTTTTTATTTGAAACCAAAATAGAAGCTTAGATTTATGAAAATTCTGTAAGTCTTTTTAAATAATAGACAGATTAAAGATTCAGACTTTCTTAAATTTCAACATTTAAGTGCTAATTAGGCACTAATTTCAATAATACATAAATGATTAGAAGTAAATCAATATATAATTTAATTTTAATGTCTTATTTTACCTGTATATGTTTCATCATCTGTACAACTGCTAAGAAATACTTTTGGCACTCAAGGGCTGCCTGGAAATTACCAAGAGACAAATGTGATAACCCTAAATTACAATAGGCTCTTCCCATGCTCATTCTATCCTGCAAGTCTTTTGCCAATTCTAAATCTTGTTCATAGTAACGAATAGCCTCCTTTAAAAAAAATTGTAAAAATAATCATTAAAGGCTGATTATTGTTTATTTTCATTTCATATTTATTTTATTTTACATATAACAGAAACATTTTGTTAATTCCAAGCTGATTAGTGCAAAATTCACAGCTACAAATTAAATAATCTTAAAGCAGACAAGGATAGTCAAGTAAATTTAGGACAAACCTCCTAAGTTTTGCCCTAAAATCGGAAGTAGGGCGCACAGCCTCATTCTGTATGGAGCCATGAATAAACTAGATTTGTTGCTTAGTCCATTGATCTCATATTGTGGAGGTGCTCCAGCATGGTTACCTTGGTACGGCACTAATTTAAATAAAAAGCACTACTCCAATAGAGAGCCATACTGTTCCAGTTAATAAGTTCAATTTTTTTTTCTTAAATTAAGCTCAAATTTTGAGAAGAATGTAACATGGTTTTTCATCATGAATTAATTAAACGTGAACAATACTAATTAAACTACCTGATTTAATTAATCGAATTTAATTGTGAAAAAGTATTACATTAAACTCGCTCACAATATAATGGATTGCTATACAATTCTCACACAAGAGAATTGGATTTTGCATCCAGCAAAACAGACAAACTAACCAAAGAACATATGCAACTGACACGCAAATTACATTTGGAATGTATGAGTTGCTGCTCAGTTAACCCATAAATTAAACTTCCTGTTTGTTTTCTGTATTGGTGGACTCTGGAAAAAACTATAGCCAGAATGTTCTAATAATAGCTTTAGAGGCCTTGAGGAAACTGCACAGCAAAACCAAGCTGAGTGTGAAACAAGGCAGTTATTTCCTAGGGAAATGAAGAAAGATGATGTTGAAATATTGGCTGCCTCACATGATGAGATATTAACAAACAAAGAGCTTTCAGCTAGATAAATTGCGGCCAAAAAGGAAACAGAGGAAGACAAAGTAGAAACTCCTTCATCAAGAGCTCTTAAAGAACAGGATCTCGAATCAATTTTCAATAATTTAGAGGCAATAAAAGAAATTATTCAAATAAATGATAGAATCCCTAAATGAAGCAGTAAAGTGAGTAGAAGTTTAGAAAATTCTGTAAGATAATGGAAGAAGCTATATGCTGAAAAAAACAAAGGATTCTGCTTAACTGTAACTGAACACATTTTTCATCACCCTCTCCAAAGAAAGATGAAGCCCTCATCAAGTCCTGTGAAAGCACATAAAACACAGAAAACTCCACAAATAAATAATCAAATAGCTGAATAAATGAAGATAGAGTCCATCTGAATAATTTTAAAGCCTTTTTTGAAGCAAAAACTTCATCCATCTGAATAATTTTAAAGCCTTTTTTGAAGCAAAAACTTCATGTGAAAGTATTCTTTGCATTTTAATTGCTTCACTGAATATTCTTCTAATGATCTAAATATTATATTTTAAAGGACTTGAAGGGATATGAAAGCAATCTATCACCTACTAAAAACAGGTAAACATGGATTTAACTGCTCAAAATAGAGTAATATCAAAATATTTTTCAATGTTCAGGAACAAATTAGCTCTTTAAGAACTGTGTTTAATGGGGAAAAAATGCTTAATATGTTTTTTTGTTTAATATCCAGCACATGGAACCAATTAAGGATATAAATTAAGGAATATCTGCATCCTAATTTAGATAAATTAACTTTAATCAATAAGGTTAAGGTATTTAAGAGATCAGGACTGCAGCTCTAGTTAATAGTTTAACTAGAGCCACAGGCAGAGCTGAAAGTGATTCTTGCACTGCTTCTATTGGAAAATGCAGCAGCTTGGAAAGGTGCTGGGGGATTTCAGACCCTGCTGAGGGTCATCATGGAAGAAGCAAATACATGGGCTGTGTAAGGGTAACTAAGAATAAGAACATGTGCATGTACACTAATTCAGGGAACACTAAATAAATTTGAATTGATTAACTCATCAAATGCAGATGTTGTAGGGATAGCAGAGACATGATGTCACTCAGACGTAAGTAATGCTGAATTTGAATATGGGGGAGTACAATATATACAGGAAGGATAGACAGGACAGGAGGAATAAAGGAGTTATGCTCTTTGTTAAGAAGCATAATCAATCTAAGGAAGTGCATCCAATTGACATGGGTGACTAACAAAATGCTGAGTCAGTTTGGTGTGATATAAACACTGGGAAAACAAAATTGAGATTAGGAGTGTATTACAGGCCTAATGAATATGATGAGTAAACCAAACAGCTATACAAAGAAATGGAGTGGGCCAGTAAATCAAAATGTCTTATAATTGTGGATTTTAACTTTGTTGACTAACACACAAATTTCCATTCAAGGTGTTGACTGCAATTAATGGATTGGTTACTCACACAGTAGCAAGGCTTTTGAAGATTTCTTGCATGACTGTTTTCTATGGCAGAAGCACGTTAAACAGGCAACAAGAGGAAGAAATACTCTTTATCTGGTTATCAGCAGTGATTCTACATAACAAAGAATCTGCAGGTAAAAGACAGTTTTTAAATTCTATGGAATGAAACCAACTGATGATGTTACCAACAGCAAATTATAAATCTGAAGCGTTCAGGGACATAATCATAGAAACTACTAGGCTTTTCATATTGACAAATTGAATGGGTATTTTGCATCTACATTTATACATGAAGAATTCTTTAGGGAATGGGATGATAGAAGTTTAACAAACTCTTAAAGGGAGCTAAATGACTGTGATAAATGAAAAGAAATTGGAAGAGAAATTGCTGAAGCTGAACATAAAAAAGGCACCTGAGGTGGATTGGATCTATCCAATCATATTAAGGGAAGTAGCAAAGGAGATAAGCAAACCCTTGCCCATAATTATGAGTGCATCCTTGGACTCAGGGAATGTCCCTACAGACTGGAAATGTGTGAATGTATCCCCAATTCAAAAAAGGGGAACAAAAGTTGACATAAGTAATTACAGACCTGATAGCTTAGCATCCGTTCCAGGGAAAATAATGGAGTCACTGGTTAAAGAAGTAATGCATTAGCATTAGCAATAGTAGAGGCATATGATGCAAGAAAGCAAGCTTATACAGCATCAGCCAAAAAAAAAAAAAACACCTCTCCCATTTCATCCCTCCATTCATTCGAAATACCTGTTCAGCTGAGCCTTAAATTTATGTAGGCTATCAACTTCCACAACAAGGGATGGAAGTCTATTCCACCAACCAACTATCCGCTGGCTAAAGGCAAATTTCCGCACATCTATCTTACATCTGTCTTTCCTCAATTTGAATTTATGCCCTCTCAGGTGATTATTCTGAGCAAGAGGAAGAATCCCATCGGCATTGAACATACTCAAACCATTCAAAGCTTTATTAGCATTGGCATTAGTAGAGGCATATGATGCAAGAAAGCAAGCTTATTCAGCATCAGCCAAAAAAAAAAAAAAAAAAACAACCACTACTCCCATTTCACCCCTCAATTCGTTCGAAATACCTGTCCAGCTGAGCCTTAAATTTGTTTAGGCTATCAACTTCCACAACAAGCGATGGAAGTCTATTCCACAAACCAACTGCCCGCTGGCTAAAGGCGAATTTCCGCACATCTATCCGACATCCGTCCTTCCTCAATTTGAATTTATGCCCTCTCAGGTGATTATTCTGAGCAAGAGGAAGAATCCCATCGGCATTGAGCATGCTCAAGCCATTCAAAGCCTTGTACACCTCTATCAGATCACCTCGGCGATGCCTAGTCTCCAGGCTCTGTAATTTGCAAAACTTAAGCCTTTCTTCGTAAGAGCAACCCTTTGTTCCATTCACTAATCTTGTTGCCCTTCTCTGTACTCGTTCCAGCAGCTCTACATCCTTCTTGAAATGAGGCCTCCAGACCTGTATACAGTACTCAAGGTGTGGCCTGACCAATGCCTTATACAAGGGAATAATCACATCCCTGTCCCTGCTAGAAAAATTCCTATATATCATTGACAAGACACCATGAGCTACTCTTGCAGCTCGTCTGCACTGCTCAGAGAACTTCATATCTGCCTGCACAATTACCCCCAGGTCCTTTTCATTCTCTACCACTGTCAGCGTAGTACCACAGAGTTGATACGTTGATCTGGGGTTACTGTTTCCCATATGTAGTACTTTACATTTGTCAATGTTAAACTTCATTTGCCACCTCTCAGCCCATCTGCTCAACCTTTCCAGATCCTGTTGCAGCAGCATAGTATCAGTAGTGTCCTTAACAACCCTGCCAACCTTTGTATCGTCTGCAAACTTGGACATTAAGCCTGATACACCATCATCAATATCATTTATAAATACAGAAAACAACAATGGACCCAACACTGAACCCTGAGGAACTCCACTAATAACATTAGTCCATGTTGAGCAGTGTCCATTGATTACCACTCTCTGTCTTCTGCCACTCAACCATCCCTTTATCCATAGCAGCAATTTGCCTCGAATGCCCCACTTCTCCAATTTGTGCAGCAGTCTTCCATGCGCAACAGTATCAAAAGCCTTTCTAAGATCCAAATATATAATATCAAAGTTATTCCCTGCATCCAGTTCTTTTGTGACTACATCATAGTATCCAATCAAATTGGTCAGACAAGACCTGCCCTTAACAAACCCATGCTGTGTCTGAGCTATAAATGAATTCTTGTCCAGATGATCCTGCAGTGCTTCTTTAACCAGTGCCTCCATTAATTTTCCTAGAACCGAAGTTAAACTAACAGGTCTATAATTGCTTGTGTCAGCCTTTGATCCTCCTTTGTGAATTGGGGTTACATTTGCACATCTCCAGTCCATGGGTACCTCCCCTGAGTCCAAAGAAGCTCTCATAATTATGGCTAGGGGTTTGCTTACTTCCTTTGCTGCCTCCTTTAATATAACTGGATAGATCCCATCCACCCCGGGTGCCTTTTTTATGTTTATCCTCAACAATTTCTCCTCCACTTTCCTCTCAGTTATTAGAAAATCATCTAGCTCACTGCCAATGTTTACTTCACCTAGACATTCCCCTTCCTGAATAACTCCTCATGTGTGAATGTAGATGCAAAATACTCGTTTAGATTGTTAGCCACCTGAGCTGGATCCTCAATTGTTGAACCATCAACATCCAGTGGACCAATCTGATTCATCCCTTTCCTTCTTGAGTTTAAATAGGTAAAGAACTCTTTTCTGTTTTTCTTTGCATCCTTTGCCAAGGATTTCTCATAATCTGCCTTTGCCTGCCTAATCTCCTTTGTGACTTGGTTACAGACCATCTTATATCTATCATAGGCTTCCACGTCACCCATTAATTTGTATGTATCCCATGCATTTTTCTTCTCTGCCATATGTCTCATTAGTTCATCTGACAACCATTTAGGCCTGAACCTTGAACAATATTTCTTGGTTGGTATGTAAAGCCTGGTAGCTTCCAAGATTAGTTCCTTGAATGCTTCCCATTTTGAATTTGCTGTTGGTAACATCATCAGTTGGTCCCACTGTATAGAATTTAAATACTGTCTCAGACCATCATAGTCACCTTTACGAAAGCAAAAACCCTTCCCTTTACCTCTGATGGTAGTTACCTCCTTGAGTAAATCCCACTTCAGCACACTGTGATCACTGCCACCCAGTGGTTCATTTATCTGCAGATTCCTAATGCATGAAGAATCACTACTGATAATCAGATCAAGAGTATTACTCCCTCTAGTTGCCTCCCGAACATGCTGGTGTAGAAAACAATCATCCAATAAATCCACAAAAGCCTTGCTAGTGTGTGAGTGACAAACCCACAAATTCCAGTCAATATCTGGGAAATTAAAATCCCCCATTATAAGACTCTCTGATTTACTGGCCCATTCTATTTCCCTGTACAGTATCTTATTATACTCATCAGAGTCATTAGGCCTATAGCACACTCCTACTCTCAATTTTGATTTACCTATGCTTATGTCACACCAAACTGACTCAACACTGCACTGTCCAGCGATGTCAACTGGCTTCACTTCCTTGGATTTTATGTGTTTTTTAACTAATAGCATAACCCCTCCTCCCTTCCTATCCTGTCTATCCTTTCTGTAGACGTTGTACTCCCCAAATTCCAGTTCTGCATTCCTTATATCTGTGTGACACCACGTCTCTGATATCCCAACAATATCTGCCTTTGATGTTTTGAGTAATACCTCAAATTCATCAAATTTATTTACTAAACTCCTAGCATTAGTGTACACGCAAGTATACATGCACCTGTTTCTATTCTTAGCTACCCTAACACAACCCATGTGTTTACTTGTACCGCAATGATTTCCAGCAGTCTCTGAAATATCCTGCATCTTGTTTTTCAGGCTTCTGCTCATTCCAATAGAAGCAGTGCAAGAATCTCTTTCACCTCTGCCAGTGGCTACTGTTAATCCATTAGTCTTTGTCTCCCCCCAAGCTAGCAGTTTTCCGACCCACCTAACACTGCCTCGATAGCATCAGCAAATATTCTTGCACCCTTTCTATTTAAGTGTATCCCATCCCTGTAGAAGCAATCTCTCCTGTTAACAAGTACAGTCCAGGCTGAAAAAAATTCTACCCCTTGAGCCTTGCACAATCTTTCCAGGGCCGAATTGATCGACAAGGCTCTCATCATATACTCCCTCCTATCGTGTCTGGGCAGAATTGCAGACACTTTCAAATTCAACCCTACTTCACGGCTTTTTTTCAACAGTGACCTGTACTTGTTAAGTAATTCTGCTGGTCTCCTACTCTTAATATCATTAGTGCCAACGTGTACAACTATATCAAAGTTGTACTTTGCTGCTCTGGTCAGAGTCATGATTTCGATTTAAATGTCAATAAAATTACAATTTCAGAACAAAATTAAAACCTTAAACTTGTATCTTAACACAGTTATAACGCTATATTTATTTTTCGGTATCGAGTGTTATCTACGAGTTCCCTTTATATAACTTCCGTATCAAGTATGTATTAATTATTTGTTACGTTTGTACTCTAAGTCGTTATATATATATAGTTAAAAGTACAATTTAATTGACAATGAAGTTTAACAAGATTAATAGATGTACTGATTAATTGACAATATTATATTATGCACTATACTATACAAAGCTAATGCTATCGAATTCCGGATACGCTGTATCGCGCTTCAGTAACGAGTGTTATCTACGAAATCCCTTTATATAACTTCTGTATCAAGTTATGTATTAATTATTTATTTTTACTAATTATTTATGTTCCGTAACCTAAGTGGTTATATGTATAGTTAAAATTACAATTTAATTGCCAATGAAGTTCGACAAGATTAATAGATTTTACTGATTAATTTTCACGTAACAATGGCGGCCGTTTATGAACGGTAAACACGTGGATTTGATACCCTTTCCGATACTAAGTAATACCTACAAAATCTCTATCTAAGTTATTTTAACTTTAAGTACCGTAAATAGGAATATAAAGCTACTTTAGAAATAAGTTAATATGTCAATTTAAACTAATAAAGCAGAAAATAAATCAGAAAAAACTTCTCTATTCCAAGAGCGGCAGAAAGGCACATCCGCACAGGAAACCCTCGACCTCAGACTCCCTTATACACCTCTATCAGATCACCTTGCCGGTGCCTAGTCTTCAGACACTGTAATTTGCAAAACTTAAGCCTTTCTTCGTAAGAGCAACCCTTTGTTCCATTCACTAATCTCGTTGCCTTTCTCTGTACCCGTTCCAGCAGCTCTGCATCCTTCTTGAAATGAGGCCTCCAGACCTCCAGTACTCAAGGTGTGGCCTGACCATTGCCTTATACAAGGGAATAATCACCTCCTTATCCCTGCTAGAAAAATTCCTGTATATCATTAACAAGACACCATGAGCTACTCTTGCAGCCCGTCTGCACTGCTCAGAAAACTTCATATCTGCATGCACAATTATCCCCAGGTTCTTTTCATTCTCTACCACTGTCAGTGTAGTACCACAAAGCTGATATGTTGCTCTGGGGTTACTGTTTCCCATATGTAGTACTTTATAATGCAGGACCATCTGGACAGGAATTCAGCAGTCACAACATGGATTCATTAAGGGTTGTCTTCGCTAAACAATCTAAGAGGTTACTATTATGAAAAACAATTTTTATATCATATACAGTCATCCCCCCAATTTGAGTGGGGGTTACATTCTGGGAAAACACTACGCAGTCCAAATCTGTGCAATGCGAAACGTAGTTTATATAACATAATGAGGGATCCATACATGTACACAAAAAAAAAATGTGCAAAAAATTGTGTTCATTAGGTAAGAAAAAATTTAAAAACATGTCCATAAAATTAATTTTGCTAATATTTACCTCTAGATTTTTAATCTAAATTCATTGCTTCTTCATCGCTATTTTCTGTGATAAACTTGCAATGGTATCCAGCACTTTTTAAAAAAAATTAGTTAAAATTGTTTGCTTACAAGCACGCTGTTTTCCTCTATAAATTTCTTCATAACGAAGTAAAGCTAATGATAAAGTTCTGCGAAAATTTAAACTCCTCTCCAAATTAGGATACACATCCAGAGGCTTCTTGGCTAAGCTGATTTGCAAGTCTTAAAAACTCAGCGAGTTTCTTCGCAGTCAGATTTTTGTGCGCATCTTCTTCATTTTTATCATTTTTTTATCTCTTTTTTTTTTTTTTTTTTATGAAAACCCCAAACACGAAAGGTATCAAAACCTATAGTACTTAGTACCGTGCATGGGTTGAAGGAGAAGTATGGGGGGAGGGGGATGCTGGAAACTCTGCTCTAGAGACTAAACATGGGTTTCACCACTTCAAGCCTCCAATAAGCAAAGTGGTGGTATTTCACCGGTTGATGAAAGTCATCTACCACTTAAAATCTTCTTCATATTGCGAAAAAATATCGTCCACTGATAATTGTTCTCTATGAGATTCAAGGACCTCTGTGATATCTGCTGGTTCCAGTTCTTCAAATCCCTCTCTGCTAATCATTTTGCTAATTCTCACAATCTCAACTACCTCTCGCATTTTGACCGTGGCTTCTTTAGTGTAGCTTTGTGGCCACAGCTTTTTCCACACTGTTATAACACCTTGGTCCATCAGCTGAATTAACGAACTTATATTCACTGGAAGAAAGGTAACTTTCACATTTTGGAGCAGATCAGGCAAATGTGCAGGATGACTGGATGCATTGTCAAGAATGAGCAAGATTTTGAATGTATGTTATTCTTCAGGCAATATTTTTTTGTTTCGACGCAAAAGCAATTTAAAAACCAATTCTCAAAGATTTTAGCTGTCATCCAGGCTTTTTTGCTCTATGTCCAATGAGCTGGTAAAGAGCTTTTTGATATTCCTTTAAAAGCACAAGGATTTTCTGATGTATAAATTAGAAGCAGTTTGTACTTAAAATCGCCCTCTGCATTGCCACATAACAAAAGTGTTAACTCATCTTTTGCTGCTTTGAAACCTGGTGCAGTTTTCTCTTCTTTTGAAATGAATGTTCAGCTTGGCATACACTTCCAAAATAAGCTGGTCTCATCAGCATTAAACACTTGACTTGCTAGATAGCCCTCAGCTGCAATAACCTCTTTTAAAGTTTTCGGATACAAAGAAACAGCTTCCATATCTGCACTGCTGCTTCAACCATTAATTTTAGATTGTGAAGACTGACGTTTAAAATTTTCAAACCAACCCTTACTGGCCTGAAAGACATCTTCATTGTATGGACTGGCTTCTTGTAAGTGATTAAAAATCTGCAGAGCTTTGGCACTTAATTCAGATATTAATCTGAACTAAGAGGCATTCTCTTTCAATTAAGATCTTCTATCCACAAAGAAAGTAATTTTTCGGTTTTCTCTACTAACAGATTTCTCACTTTTGTAGTGCTTTTTGCAGCCATGATGTGGAACAGATGACTTAATTTTCTCAGCATTTTCCCTAATTCATCGAATGCTGGATTCATTTATGCTGTATTTCTTGTTATTATTTGTTATTTGGTTTTTTTTTAGGAGCATTAGCAACTAAGGCCATATTGCACCGGGAATATGCGGTGGTCATCGGGCTCGAACCCCGGTCTAATCAAGAAGCATGTGCTATGCACTGCTGCTCCTTCCCACCTGGCTACGGAGGCACCTCTGTATTTCTTAGCCAATGTCACAACCTTTTTGCCGTTTTCTAACTTCTTAACAATTTTTAATTTTTCCTCTACATTTAAAATTTTTTTGTTGTAGCTTTCTTCATTTTATGCACTTTATATAGACAAGGAATATTAAATCAACAAAGGCAATACTTACTGAGTAAAACACCTTACGTTGCGCAAATCAGATAAAGATTCTGTCTGAACAGCTAATGTCGGAAAACTGATGAAGGGTGTTCCCGAATAAAGAAGTTGTTTCAAAAATCAGACAGACACACCACCATTTATTGCCATGTTTGGTTAAAAGAATCAGTGATGAACACCTTTGTGATATTTTTCTAAAGCACATTTCTGGAGATCATGACCATAGAACAATAAAAAAAAAATTGCACTTTCCAGTTTATTGGTCTATTCTGTTAGTGCAATCTATTATAAACGGGTAGTAAACTTGATCTTATTGCATTTGCAATAATACCGATAACTGGAATTCTGTGGGATTTTACGTTATTATGGTGAAATGTGTTTCTCCTTCAATGAATTCTTCAATCATGTAAAAAACAAATAAATTTTGAAAATCTGCTCTTCGTTCTTATTTTTTAAGATTCGTAAACAAAAATCACGCAGGTAGCAAAACTTGATGTGCAATCTAAAATTTTTGGTAGTAAATACCTGATTGCGCAATAGCGAAACCGTGCAATAAAAAAAATGTGCAAATCGAGGGATGACTGTACTTGAATTTAGGGAAGGGTTTTGATAATTTTGCACATAAAAGTCTGCTGTACAAACCGGAGCAGTGTAGCATTAAGAGAAAGTTACTGCTATAGATAAAGGGATGGTTAAATCAAAGAAGACAGAGAGTGGTTATCAATGGACACCGCACTTCATGGACTAATGTTATTAGTGGAGTCCTCCCCCACAAGCTTAAGAGCTGGGCCCATTGTTGTTTTCACTATTTATTAATGATATTGATGAAGGTATACCAGGCTTACTGTCTAAGTTTGCAGATGATACAAAAGGTTGGCAGAGTGGTTAATGACGATAATCAAGGTGAGCTACTGAAACAACTGATCAGTGCAGACATGCTGCCAGGACAGCTCATGGGATTTTTTTCAATGATATACAGAAGAGATCATCATCTTTTGTACAAGCTAGGCTGCATCTTGAGTATTATATACAGGTCTGTTTTATGGCACATTCACATCCTCACTTTAGGAAGGATGAGGTAGAACTGCTGGAACAGGTACAGAGAAGGCCAACCATATTGGTGAAGGTAACAAAAGGGTGCTCTTACATAGAAAGGCTTCAGTTCTGCAAATTTCAGCACCTGGAAAGTAGGCACCTCCAGGGTTATCTGACTGAGGTATTTAAGGCCTTGAACAGATCAAGTAAGCTGAATGTTAATGGCATTCTTCCTCTGGCTGAGACTGTACACACAAGGGAATATAAATTTAATTTGAGGAGGAATGGTTGCAGGATAGATGTACAGAAGTTTACCTTCAGCTAGCAGGTAATTGATTGTTGAAACAAGTTTCATCCCTTGTTTTGGAAGTGGATGGTTTGAATAAATTCAAGGAAGAACTAGAAAATTCTTGGAGGGTATGTATGGTTAAGTGTGTAGGTTTTTTTTTTTTTTTGGCTGATGCTACTACTACTACTTCCCCGCAATATTCGCTTTATATTATAGTGAAGTGCATGCAAAATTATGTTTAGTAAATTCTTAATTAAAAACTACTGATTATTGTATTTCAGGAAATCTTTTTGGTCCTTGACATTGTCACAGGCATTCTTTCAGGTATGACAAGTGGACTTGCTATGTTCAGCATTTGAAAATGCTGATATTCAAAAACTGATATTCAAGTAATGCTTGTGTCAAGTGGACCAAAATTTCAGCAAAGTATGGTCATTCTGTGACAACCAAATCCTCTGATTGCACCATCACAATGGTGGCACTATTAGTAACCCTGGGTATAACTGCCATGTGCAGTTCCTGAAATACAGCAACTAGTATACTGGAGATGACTACCCAGGTCCAATGTCAGCAGGGGTCAAGGTGTGGAGTCCACACCACAAAGAGGAATGCCACCCCTATGTGTCACCAGGCAATACTATGTGGGAGATAACTCTGATCACTCGGTGCAATACCACATTTTCACTTATTGGAGGATTGAAGTGATGAAACTTATGTTCAGTCTCCAGAGAAGAGCTGTGGCAACCCCCATCTCTTCCATCGTGCAGTATAATTGATGTCTTTTGAGGTTAAGACAGACATCATGATGAGATCCAATCTTTCTTACAATTTGAGAGTACATTGTATTTGTATTTTGTATGGGAGACTCCTAGAACAGAAGTTCATCTCTGCCTCATTGCTCTGTTCAGTTTTAACAGACTCTGTCAAGGTAAGGCCAGTGTGTGTCATGTAATAAAAAAAAAAAAAATTTCCAAAATGGAGGGTCCTGTGCCAGTTGAACTGGGATAGGGGAAAAGGAAGCAGGGAGAAGGGAAAAAAAAAAGTTTTTCATCCTGCACAGGATGATTTTCATCCCTGACAAGAGAAAGTGATAGGACAGAAAAATTTTGTCTGAGCTTGTGTGGGTGTTCTGTAGTGTACTGTTGCATATTGGCCTTTTGGCTACCTGGAAGCAGTGATCACCTTGACTTCTGTCTCCAGATGCTTGTCCCTAGCCACAGGAAGGAACCCTCCCCTACTATCTGCTCCCCTACTATTTCCTCCCTGGGGAACATGTTCCCCAGGGAGGAAAAGAAAACTAGACTAAGGTGAAGAAGGGGAAGGACAAAAGAGGAAGGGGACTCCCCCAGCCCAGGGAAGCCCCAGTCCAGGATAAATTGCTAGGAAAAAAAAAAAAGGCACAGCTCTAAAATGGTGTTTGCAGGCCAGCCACTAGATAGTCCAACAGGCCGAACCTGGCAACTCTCTAGGGGGGAACCTGTAGTATCGCTGCCTCTAATCTTCCAGAATGTGACAAGGATTTCAAGTGGTGTGTAAGCAGGAGCATTGTCGAGGCTACATTATGTCTAGACACTAGGTGTATTATTGCTGTGTGTACACCATATCCAAAAATTTCATTACATCATACATGTCCTCCCCACTTTTCCTTACTATTGAAAGCATTACAAAGAGCCAAACTAATAAAACAAACTTATCTGCAAAAATATCTAGACCTCCCTAACATTCCCTCATTCATTTCACAAATATATATGTGGCCTCAGTTCCAATCTCAATAATGTCCATTTCCACTTACTGTCTCCAAAGCCACACTTACTTTTTCTGATAGAATCCAGAACAGGATTATTTTCAATTATTGCTTTATTATTAAAATTATTGCTTTATTCAACAATTATTGCTTTATTCAACTGCTACTCATCTCAAATATCTGAATTATTTGCCGTATAATTACTTTCACTTCAAAAATGGTACATGTGAATATGTCCTATCTGATGTTCCTGCCAGAGACTTACTAATATACTCTTTTTGATCATCTCTGGCTTAAAATCTCTCTATCTCGTTCTGTCAAATTCATTTGTTGCCTCTACCGTTCCCTCAACTTCACTAATCACTGAAATTCTTTGACGTCCTTTCTTTGAAACTCGACTTTATCCAGTACAACTTTCCTAACAGTGAGGTAATTTTTCTTGATGATTTTAACATTCACAACTCCAGCTGGCTTCCGTTTTCTAGTCACATCAACCCAGCTGGTTGAGATACTGAGGCTTTTGCAATTACTAATGACCATCACAAAACTTTGTAGCGACAACTGACAAACTACATTAACATAAATTAAAAATAAATTTATTAAAATAAATAAATAATATCTACATAAAATACTAAAAAATATAAAATATAAAATAAAACAAAAGCATTAAAATAGAATAGGATAAAAGTTAAAATACAATAAAATATGGACAAAACTAATAAAATACACAGTAACATAAGATGAAGTGCCTCTTCTTCAGCTTAGTCAGTGAATGGTGTATTGCAGTATATGTATATTGGTTAAAACAGAAAAAGTCAACTGAGCATCATCACGCATGATGAGTCCGGTGTCAGTAAGAGCAGATTATGTATATGTGATGATTGCCAGAGCTCGCTGCACTGCAAAACAGAGATTCCATAATGGGAGTTCAAGTGCACACTCCTATTGCAATTCATGGTACTATTACTGCTAGCTATGTGAAGTGCCTCAAGCCATGGTGGTAATCACGTAAATAATCGACGATTTCAATATCCTGCCGGGGATCAAGATTATGCTACAATAAGATAAAATATGTGAGTGAGTCCACCAGGAGGTTGAAAGATCACGATTCTTAACATGAGGTGGCTCTTTGAACCACTAATTTTGAACGCTCCATGGTTGCCGAGCATTATTGGGTTGAGCAGCATAATCTTGATGAGATATTGAAATCGGCCATTCACGTGAATCACATGAATATCTCGTGGTTTGAGGCACGAGCACATAGCTAGCAGTAATAGTACAGTAATAGTACCACCTGAACCTCATTATGAAATCTACTGTTTTGCAGTATGATGAGTGCTTGCAATTGTCAAGTATATATAATTCTGCTCTACTGACACCAGACTTGTGATGCATGATCATGCTCAGTTGACTTTTGCTGTTTTAACCAACATATATATACTGCAATGCACACCATTCACTGACTAAACAAATGAAGAGGCACTTCGTCTCGAAAGCCACTGTATATTTTATTGTATTTCAATGCTATTATTTTATATCTGTTTTAGTATTTTATTTCTTTATTTTAATAAATTTATTTTAAATTTATGTTAATTCAGTTTGTCGGTTGTTGCTATGTGATAGGCAATCCGAAGCTCAAGGCCTGTTTTCCGCTAATGATGTTGCTCAGATTGTTCATTTACCTACCAGAATACCAGAGAATCCTAACTACACACCCACCACATTTGAAGTCTTTTTATAAACAACATTTCCAAGTACACAGTCAAGTTCAGTGGTCCTCTAGTTACCTCAGATCACAATTTGGTGATGGTCTCTTCCCAAATACAGCCATTCTCAACCTTTTGTTGTTTCGCATTACAATAATGCAAAATAGGATGATCTGTAAGATTTCTGTTCTTTTTGGCTTGGATTAAGTCTTCTGATTAGCATTAGCATGGGCACATGATACAAGAAAGCAAGCTTATATAGCATCAGCCAAAAAAAAAAAAAACCCTTTCTCATTTCACCCATCCGCTCGCTCCAAATGTTTGTCTAGTTCTGCCTTGAATCTTTTAAGCTATCAATTTCTACAACAACAGATGGAAGTTTGTTCCAGCACTCAGCCACCCACCAGCTAAAGGCAAACTTCCGCACATCTATCCTATAACTGTCTTTCCTCAATTTGAATTTATGTCCTCGCAGGCGTTATTCCGAGCAAGAGGAAGATTCCCATCAGCACTGAGCATGCTCAAACCATTCAAGGCTTTATACACCTCAATCAGATCACCTTGCAGGTGCCTAGTCTCCAGACACTGTAATTTGCAAAATTTAAGCTTTTCTTCATAAGAGCAACCCTTTGTTCCATTCACTAATCTTCTTGCCCTTCTCTGTACTTGTTCCAACAGCTCTAAATCCTTCTTAAAATGAGGCCTCCAGACCTGTACATAGTGCTCAAGATGTGGCCTGACAATTGCCTTATACAAGGGGATAATCACCCCCTTATCCCTGCAAGAAAAATTCCTGTATATCATTGACAAGACACCATGAGCTACTCTTGCAGATCGTCTGCACTGCTCAGAAAACTTATCTGCCTGCACAATTACCCCCAGGTACTTTTCACTTTCTACCACTGTTAGTGTGGTACCACACAGTTGATACTTTACTCTGGGGTTACTGCTTCCAATAAGCAGTACTTTACATTTGTCAATGTTAAACTTCAGTTGCCACCTCTCAGCCCATCTGTTCAAATTTTCTAGATCCTGTTGCAGAAGCATACTGTCATTAACAACCCTGCCGACCTCCGAATCGTCTGCAAACTGGGACATTAAGCCTGATATACTATCATCAATATCATTAATGAATACAAAAAACAGCAATGGACGCAACACTGAACCCTGGGGGGACTCCATTAATAACACTAGTCCACGAAGAGCAGTGCCCATTGATTACCACCCTGTCTTCCACCACTCAACCATCCCTTTATCCATAGCAGCAATTTGCCTCCAATGCCACACTGCTCCAATTTCTGCAGCAGTCTTCCATGTGCAACAGTATAGTATCAAAAGCCTTTCTAAGATCCAAATATATAATATCAAAGTTATTCCCTGCATCTAGTTCTTTTGTGACTGCATCATAGTATCCAATCAAATTGGTCAGGCAAAACCTGCCCTTAACAAAACCATGCTGCGTCTGAGCTATAACTGAATTCTTGTCTAGATGATCCTACAGTGCTTCTTTAACTAGTGCCTCCATTAATTTACCTGGAACAGAAGTTAAACTAACAGGTCTATAATTACTTGTGTCAGCCTTTGATCCTCCTTTGTGAATTGGGGTTACATTTGCACATCTCCAGTCTATGGGTACCTCCCCTGAGTCCAAAGAAGCTCTCATAATTATGGCTAGGGGTTTGCTTACTTCCTTTGCAGCCTCCATTAATATAATTGGATAGATTCCATCCACCCCAGGAGCCTTTCTTATGTTTATCTTCAACAATTTCTCCTCCACTTTACTCTCAGTTATTACAAGATTATCTAACTTACTGCCAGAGTTTAATACACCTCTGGCATTCCACTCCCTGAATAACTCCTCATGTGTGAATGTAGATGCAAAATATTAATTTTGTTTGTTAGCTACCTGAGCAGGATCATCAACAGTTGAACCATCGATATCATGTAGACCAATCTGATTCATCCCCTTCCTTCTAGAGTTTACATAAGTAAAGAACTCTTTGCTGTTTTTCTTTGCATCCTTTGCCAAAGATTTCTCGTAATCTGCCTGCCTAACCTCCTTTGTGACTTGGTTACAGATCAGATTATATCTATCATATGCTTCTGTGTCACCTGTTAATTTATATGTATCCCATGCATTTTTCTTCTCTGCCATATGTCTCATTAGTTCATCTGACATTCATTTAGGCCTAAATCTTGAACAATATTTCTTTGTTGGTATGAAAAGCTTAGTAGCTTCCAAGATTAATTCTTTGAATGCTTCCCAATTTGAATTTGCTGTTGGTAATGTCATCAGTTGGTCCCACCGTATAGAATTTAAATACTGTCTCAGACCACCGTAGTCACCTTTACGAAAACAAAAACCCTTCCCTTTACCCCTGATGGTAGTTACCAATTTCAGTAAATCTCACTTCAGCACATTGATCATTGCCACCTAGTAGTTCCTTTATCTGCAGATTCCAGTGATCTCAGTGTTTGCTCAGATCAGTGAAATTATTCTTGTAGGGGTGAAATCCTTTATTCTACACCATCTTAAAATCCCATCCTTTACCTTGGTACCTCTTTTCTGTAACTGGTTATTTAGATTTCTCTTGGATGGCACATGCGTCAAATTCTCCACTAATTCTGGTGTTCCCAGTTCTTTCTCCCACTCTTTTCCTATTGAATATTAATAACCCTCTTCCATTGCCTGGAAATGCCATCAACAGTTTTTCTGGTTATAGCACTAACTGAATTCTACCTTCCAGTTTGAGAAACCTGCCTTGAACAAACTTCTCAAATATTAGCATTAGTTGAGGCGTATGATGCAAGAAAGCAAGCTTATACAGCAGCAGCCGAGAAAAAAAAAAAAAAAAACCTTCCCATTTCACCCAGCCAGTCACTCCAAATGTTTGCTAGTTCAGCCTTAAATTTATTTAAGCTCTCAATTTCCACAACAATAAATGGAAATCTGTTCCAGTAATCAACTACCCGCTGGCTAAAGGCAAGCTTCCACACATCTATTCTACAACTGCCTTTCCTCAATTTGAATCTATGACCCCTCTGGTTCTTAAATCTGAAGAAACGGATGTATACCATCAGCACTGAGCCTGCTCAAACCATTCAAGGCCTAATATACCTCAATCAGATCACCTCGCAGGTGCCTAGTCTCCAGATGTTGCAACTTTCAGAAATTAAGCCTTTTTTCATAAGTGCACTCCTTTGTTCCTCTCACCAATCTTGTTGCCCTTCTCTGTACTCATTCTAGCATCTCTACATCCTTCCTAAAATGAGGCCTCTAGACCTGTATACAGGACTCAAGGTTTGGCCTGACCACTGCCTTATATAAAAGGATAATCACTTCCTTGTCTCTGCTAGCAAAATTCCTATATATCATTGACAAAACTCCATGACTTGCTCTGGCAGCCCATCTGCATTGCTCAGAGAACTTTGTCTGGCTGCACAATTATCCCCAGGTCTTTTTCATTCTCCATTTCCCTGAGTGTAGTACCACACAGTTGGTACATTTCTCTTGGGTTACTGTTACCCATATGGAGTGATCGGGCAAGGTGATGAAGAAACCCTAACGTGGGGGGAGTCTATTAGCATGATTATGGATGGTCTCTTTCCAGAGGATAATGGCGATTTAAGTTCGTCACAATTAAATATGCTAAACACCAATGGAAGTTATAAATTAAATAAAGTTGAAGAAAAATTTACTGTTTTTGAAGTAGAAGAAGCAGTGGACCGGGCAAAGAGTGGTAAATCACCGGGCCTAGATAAAATAGAAGTAGAAGTTATGAAGAGAACATATAAGATAAGTCCTGGAATTTATGTGGACATGTATAATAAGTGTCTGGAAGAAGGTATGTTTCCGCCATGTTGGAAGATTGCACAAGTAAGATTGATGGTTAAAAGTCTAGATCGTATGTTGAATGAAACGGGTGCATATCGTCCCATTGCCTTGTTATCAGTATTAGCGAAGGTATTTGAGCGTTTAATAATAAATAGGTTGATGTTAGAATATGAAAGTAAGGGCTTAATGTCTACATGCCAATTTGGTTTTAAAAAGAACTTTTCAACTGAAGATGCAATATATGAATTGGTGCAGCATGTGGAGGGCAGTGGGATGAGATATGTACTTGGAGTTTTCATAGACTTTAAAGGTGCATTCGACCGACTATGGTGGGAGGGTGTGTTATATAGAGTTAGACAAGTAAAATGTTCAGATAACTTGTATAAAGTGTTAGAAAGTTATTTTAGTGAAAGGCAAGTTGAAGTTAAAACTAAATATACTAAATTGATAAGAAATATATCAAGAGGATGTCCACAAGGCTCGGTGA
The DNA here is from genome assembly GCF_048544385.1 of Mastigoproctus giganteus. NCBI lineage: Eukaryota > Metazoa > Arthropoda > Arachnida > Uropygi > Thelyphonidae > Mastigoproctus > Mastigoproctus giganteus. Next base: position 94,714,066 of record NC_143583.1, on the reverse strand, counting down.
TTGGCCCCTTTGCCTGGAACATTGTGTTTGATGAATTTTTGAAAATAAATGTTCCAGGTGTTGTTAAGATAGCGTATGCAGACGACTTAGTTCTACTTATTGAAGGTAATGCAAGATCACAAATCGAGGAAATAGCATCTCGAGTGCTTTATGATCTTGCTCAATGGACTGAAAAGTATAAATTAGAGATTTCTAAGGATAAAACAGTCCAAATGTTGTTGAAAGGCAGGCTGAGTCAAAATCGACATCCCAGTGTAAAGCTTATGGGTGATGCTGTTCGATATGTGAATGTGACAAAATATCTTGGCTTAAAAATTGAAGAAAGATTGTTCTTTACTGAGCATGTACGTTACTTAAAAGAAAAGGTATGTGCTCTTTATGCGAAGCTCCGGAGGGTGATAAGAGTGAATTGGGGGATTAAAGGTAGGTCGATTAACTTACTTTATGAATGTGTATTTGTCTCCATTATCACATATGCCTCCAGAGCGTGGGTTCATAGAGTGCCTATTAAAACTATACAAAAGTATTTATCTCAGGCACAGAGATTTGTTTTATTAGCCATCACTAGAGCATGTCGAACAGTCTCAACAGAGGCTTTGCAGGTTGTTTCAGGGAGAATCCCTGTCCAGTATGTTGTTCTTCTGTCAGGATTAATGTATTTTACAAAAAGAAATATTAGGAGAGCATTTCTTGAAATAAGTTCATGTCCCATTGTTGATAAAATTTATAATAAATCTGATGTTAAATTAGAGAAAGTAAGAATAAAACAGGAAATTATTAAGAAATGGCAGTTGCAATGGGATAATTCAGATAAAGGATGTCAAACGTATCCTTTTTTGCCTATAGTTACCATAGTGAATAAAAAGAAGAAGTGGCTGCAATTTGGGTTGCATGCCACATTTTTGATAACTGGACACGGATTGGCCCTGAGACTGTACCAATTTGGGCTTAGAGATGATGACTCATGCAGCTGTGGACAACCTGAGACCTCAGAACACATAATGTTATATTGTGTGAATTATATACAATATAGGTTGGAACTGAGTTTGTCTGTGGGGATCCTAGAGAGAGAGACCCTCCATGTCATGTTTGAGGACAGGCGAATGTTCTCATACTTTAATAAATATGTAGAAAAGATTTTTAAAAAGAGATATATGCTGGATAGTAGAAGCCTGCCTCCACGCGGAAGGGATGGTAACTCTCCTCATTAAAATCTAAAGAAACAAAAAAAAATGGATTTTTCTTGGGAGAGGCTGAGTGGCTTTAAATTGCGTTTGAATTGTATTTTAGCGTTATGTTATAACGTTACCTTGAAAATATTTTTAATGTAATTGAATTCTAAAAGACTCCGAAATAATTTCCTTTCAAGAGTAAGCCATGGATGGGCTTAGGCCCAGGGAATGGTTCCCTTGAAAGAGGTTTTAAATGGAATATCCATATGGAGTACTTTGCATTTGTCAATGTTAAACTTCACTTGTCACTTCTCAGCCCATCTGCCTAACTTTTCTAGATCCTGTTGCAGTAGCATACTCTTTACTGTCATTAATAACCCTGCCAACCTTTGTATCACCTGCAAACTTGAACCCAGCACTGAACCCTCGGGGACTCCGCTTATAATATTAGTCCACGTAGAGCAGTGTCCATTTATTACCTCTCTGCCGTCTTCCACTCAACCATCCCTTTATCCATTGCAGTAACTTGCCCTTAATGTCATATCACTCCAATTTTGTACAGCAGTCCTCCATGTGCAACAGTATCAAAAGCTTTCCTGAAGTCCAAGTATATGATATCAAAATTATTTTTTCCATATGGTTCCTTTTTTACCACATCGTAGTATCCAATCAAATTGGTCAGACAAGACTTCCCCTTTACAAATCTATGCTGTGTCTGAACTATTACTGCTGTCTTGTCTAGGTGATCCTTTATCACCTCCTTAACCATTGACTCCATTATTTTCCCCAGAACAGAAGTTAAACTAACAGGTCTGTAATTATTGGTGTCACCCTTCGAACCCCTTTTGTGAATTGGGAATACATTTGCACATCTCAAGTCCATGGGGACCTCCCCTGACTCTAAAGATGCTCTCGTAATTATGGCTAAGGGTTTGCTTACTTCCCTTGCTGCCTCCTTCATTATAACTGGATAGATTCCATCTGTCCCAGTTGCCTTTATGTTTAACTTCAAAAATTTCTGCCTCCGCTTTGCTCTCAGTTATTACAAATTCACTTATCTCCCTGTTAGAGTTTGATAAACTTCTAGCATGCCCCTCATTAAATAACTCCTCATTTTTTTTTTTTTTTTTGGTAGTTGTTGGCGCATCAGCTTCTGTGGCCATAATACACCTCCCAAGGTTTTTGCAGTACTTTGATCCAAGCCAGAGGTGGGATACGAACCCGCGACCTTTGGGTTGCCAGGCAGGCACTTTACCCATCCAGCTAGCCCAGTCGGCTAACTCCTCATGTGTCAATGTAGATACAAAATACGCATTCAGTTTATCAGCTACTTGAGCAGGATCATCAATAGTCGAACCACCTGTGTTAAGTGGATCAATCTGATTCATCCCCTTCTGTCTAGAGTTTACATAAGTAAAGAACTCTTTGCTGTTTTTCTTTGCATCTTTTGCCAAATATATAATCTGACTTTGCCTGTCTAACCTCCTTTATGACTTGATTACAGACTAGCTTATATCTGTCGTAGGCTTCTGTGTCGCCTGATAATTTATATGCATCCCATGAATTTTTCTTTTCTGCCACGAGCTTCATTAATTCATCCAACATCCACTGAGGCCTGAACCTTGAACAGTATTTCTTAGTTGGTATGAAAGGCCTAGTAGCCTCCAAGATTAAGTCCCTGAAGGCTTCCCATTTAGACATTTAGAATTCACCGTTGGTAACATCATCAGTTGACCCCACTGTATAGAATTATTTAAAAACTGTCTGAGACCACTGTAATTATCTTTCAGAAAACAAAAACCCTTCCATTTACCCTTGATGGTAGTTACATCTTTAAGTAAATCCCACATCAGTACACTGTGATCACTGTCACCTAGTGGTTCCTTTACCTGCAAATTCTTAATGAATGAATAATCACTGCTGATAATCAGATCAAGGGTAATACTCCCTCTTGTTGCCTCTCGAACATGTTGCTGTAGAAAACAATCCTCCAAAAAATCCACAAAAGTTTTGTTAGCATGCGAGTGACCAACCCACAAGTTCCAGTCAATATCTGGGAAGTTAAAATCCCCCATTATAAGACATTCTGATTTACTGGCCCACTATTTCTCTGCACAATTGCTCATTATAATCATCAGAGTCATTAGGCCTATAACATACTCCTACTCTCATTTTCCCTTTCCCAGTGTTTATGTCACACCAAACAAACTCAACACTGCACTGTTCACCTGTGTCAACTGGATGCATTTCCTTAGATTTTATGTGTTTCTTAACTAACAGCATAACCCCTCTCTTCCCTTCCTACCCTGTCTGTCCTTTCTGTACACATTGTACTGCTTATATCTGTGTGATACCATGTCTCTGATATCCCAACAATATCTGAGATTGATGTCTTGATCGGCACTTCAAATTCATCAATTTTATTTACTATACTTCTAGCATTAGCGTACATGCAAGTATACATGCACTTGTTCTTACTCTTAGTTACTCTAACACAGCCCATGTATTTATTTGTTCCATGATGACTCCCAGCAGCTCTTTAAGTACCCAGCAACTTGCTCTCTAGGCTGCTGCTCATTATAATAGAAGCGGCGCAAGAATCACTTTCGCCTCTGCCTGCGACTATCGTTAATCTTTTAGATTGTGTATCCCCCCCCAATCTAGCAGTTTTATGACCCACCTAACACTGCCTCGAAAGCATCAGAAAATATTCTTGCACCCTTTCTATTTAAGTGTATCCCCCCCTGTAAAAGGAGTCTCTCCTGTTAGCAAGCACAGACCACGCTGAAAATAATTCTACTCCATGAGCCTTGCACAATCTCTCCAGGGCCGAATTGATTGACAAGGCTCATATACTCCCTCCTATCGTGTCTGGGCAGAATCGCAGACACCTTCAAATTTAACCCTAACTCGCAACTTTTTTCAGCATTGACCAGTACTTGTTAAGTAAATCTGCAGATCTCTTACTCTTAAGGTCATTAGTGCCAATGTGTACAACAATATCACCTTTTGTGCCCTTAAAAGATGATATCTGCTCTAAAACATCATCAACTTTTGCCCCTGGCAGAAATACCCTGGTCCTGTTCCACCTATAAAATCATTCTTCACTAATCATCCTTCAACTCTAACATTTAATATTCATTCATGAATATGGATTAGAGTGGAAGTATTGAATTTTATAAATATTAATATCTACTATTAATTCCTTAAATTCCTATTTTCAGGTAAGTCTCCAGTGGGGCAAACATAACTTAGTTAATTTCAATCCTTCTAAAACTCAGTCCTGTTTTATATCTCACAAAAGAGGATTCTTCTGTTCCTGTGCTTATCTTCAACAACACTCAGATTTCTAGACAAGATCACATATCTATATTAGGATTACCCTGACTTCTAATCTCTCTTGGCATAAGAACATCACAAATATTGTTTCCTATGCATTTAAAAAACTGAGTTTTCTCTTTTGCCCTCAGCATTACTTTTCTTTTAAACAGTAACTCACTCCGCACAAATCTCAAATCTGCCCTACCACATTCCCACATCTGGGAATGTGGTAAGAGAATTGTTCCCACACCTTAGGATTACGAACCTAAGGGGGCATAAATTCGAATTAAGAAAAGATAGATGTAGAATAGATGTGCGGAAATTTGCCTTTACCCAGCGGGTGGTTAATTGTTGGAACAAACTTCCATCTGTCATTGTGGAAGTTGATAGGTTGAATAAATTTAAGGAGGAACTGGACAGGCATTTGGAGGGAATGGTGTGATTTTTTTTTTTTTTTTTTTTGCTGATGCTGCATAGCCGAGTGGGCAGGAGCGGGAGTGCAGTAGCACACGCTTTTAAGTAGACCGGGGTTCAAGCCCCTGACTGCTGAATACGGTCCATCTGCCAACCCGCACTGGACCAGCGTGGCAGATTATGGTCCATTTCCCTCAGCATGAATTGTTGAGGAGGCTTCCATCCTGCAGTGGGTTGATAATGTCTGCACTTTACTTTTGGGGCTTAGAGGGGAACAGGTATCCTGTGTGTTATCAGACACTCAGCCTAAAACACTGATGGATCCAATATCTCTCTATTACAGAAGATTTAGGAGAAGTCCGGTTGGCCTGCCTCCCTAAAATCCACTCATGCATACCTTCTCGTTGGTAAGCCCTGTTACGTCACTTAGGTGGCAACGAACGTGTAGAGTGGTTCTCTTCAAGACGCCTGGTCAGCGTGAAGAGGAAAAGACCAAACCCTCCAGCAATATGAAAGCGCGACGAAACAAATGGCCCTCAGTCCCCAGCAGCTTTCACTCTCCCTCTTACGGCAGCGAGAGGATTAGAGTGGAAGCAGAGGGTGCTAAGAATCTCTGGGTACGACCAGGCTGCCATGCACGGAAACTGAACTTGGCCTGTTATAACGTAAGAACACTCATCGGTGAAGACAGGATATTAGAGCTGGAAAAGGAATTAGAAAATGTGAATTGGAATATCATTGGTTTGGCTGAAACAAGAAGAAGAAATGAATCACTTATAAGTTTATCAAGTGGAAATCTGCTGTACACCAATGGAAACAGTGAAAGGAGTGAAGGTGGAGTTGGGTTTCTGGTCCATAAAGATTTTAAAAACAACATTTTGGAATTCAAAAGTACATCACCAAGAGTGTCAAGACTAATACTCAAGATTTCTAAGAGATACAAGCTAAAGATTATAATGATTTATGCACCAACATCGAGCCATGATGATGAAGAGGTTGAAGAAATGTACACCGAAATTGAGAGTCTTCTAGATGAGCAGAAACCCCACTACACTATTATTATGGGAGACTTCAATGCTAAGGTTGGAAAAAGACAAAACAGCCCAGAAAGAGGAACTATAGGAAATTTTGGAATTGGTGAAAGAAATGAAAGAGGTGAAAGACTTGTGGAATTTGCAGAATCTCAAGGACTGTCAGTAATGAACACTTTTTTCAAGAAAAGGGTGAACAGAAAGTGGACATGGAAGAGTCCAAATGGATTAACTATTAATGAAATCGACTTCAACCTCACTAACAGAAGATATATTGTGAATGATGTTACCATCCTGAATAAGGTAAATGTTGGAAGTGATCACAGAATGGCAAGATGTACACTTGATATAGATGTAGGAAAGGAAAGGAAAAAACTGACTCGAGTAAATAATACAAAGGTCTTTGAGATAACAGAAGAGGAGAAAAAGCAGTATGTACTGGAACTTAAGAACAAGTATGAGCTTCTGCAGGCTGCTGAGGACCAAGATATCGACGAGGAATATTACAACTTTTTGAAAGTGATAAAGCCCAAGAAACCTATAGGGAAAAATAAATCCAAAGAAGAAAAAATTAGTCAAGAAACACTTGTCATGATGAACCGAAGACGACAAATGAAGAAAAAGAAAAACACTGACAGGGAGAAAATTGAGTATACTGAGTTATGCAAAGCCATTAGAAAGAGACTCAGAGAGGACATAAGAAGATTTAACACAAGAAAAGTAGAACAAGCATTAAGGGAAAACAAAGGATTTAAATCAGCAGCCATGAGGAGTAATACAGAAAGACAAATGATACTGAAACTGAAGAATAGCGATGGTGTACTTATAAACAGGCGAGAAGGCATAATTCAAATAGCAGAAGACTATTATAGAGAATTATACAAGGAGCAGGGGAATGATGCCAGCAGTGGGGAAGATGGATTGCAAAGTAGCAACACATACGACATACCCAATATTCTTCCTGATGAGGTAGAGCATGCATTGAAGAAAATGAAGAATCAGAAAGCCCCGGGGGAAGATGAAGTTACTGTAGAGTTGTTAAAATTGGGAGGAAGAGACATGGCACAAAAACTGGCAAGGCTCTTCACAAAGTGCATTAAGGTGTGACGCCTAAGCAGTGGAATAATGCAATCATAGTTTTGCTGCATAAGAAAGGAGATAAATCAGAAATTGGAAATTATAGACCAATTAGCTTGTTATCCCACATCTACAAGTTGTTCACAAGGGTCATTACTAACAGATTAGAAAGAATACTTGATGAGAATCAACCGAAAGAGCAAGCTGGCTTTACGACAGGATTCTCAACTATGGATCACCTTCATGTAATATCACAGCTAATGGAGAAAGCAAATGAATATAAAACACCACTATGCCTGGCATTTGTGGATTATGAAAAGGCATTTGACTCCATACAGCATAAGGCAATGTTTCGGGTACTGGAAAGACAAGGCATTGATACCCCATATATTATGATTTTGAAGAGAAAATATATGAGAGTGCTACCTCCTTTATTAGACTAGACAAAGACAGTAGGAAATTTAAAATTGAGAAAAGAGTCCGACAAGGAGACACAATATCTCCGAAGCTGTTTACTGCTGCCCTTGAGGAAGCTTTCAGAAGATTAGACTGGTCGCAGAAAGGAGTCAATGTGAACGGAGAGTACCTAAACCATTTACGATTTGCAGATGACATTGTGGTCATAAGCCACGATCCCAAAGAATTAGAGGAAAATCTTAATCAGTTATGCACAGCTAGTAAGGATTTTGGACTAAAGATGAATATGGCTAAAACAAAAGTAATGATGAACAAGTATGCCACAGAAAGGGAAATAATGATTGAAGGAGCAGTAATTGAAAAGGTGGAGTCATATACTTATCTGGGACAAGTCATCAGCTGTAATAAAGATAAGTGGCTGGAAGTCGAGAGAAGAATAAATTTTGGATGGATAGCATTCAGGAAATATAGTCACATACTGAAGAGCAATATCCCAGTTTGTCTTAAACGTAAAATAATGAACCAATGTATACTCCCCACCATGACTTATGGAAGTGAAACTTGGGCACTCACCAAAAGAATGGAAAAGAAGCTGAGAACTACACAGCGAAGAATGGAACGAATCATATTGGGAATCAGACTGTTAGATAAGAAGAGAAACACATGGATTAGGCAACAAACTCAAGTAAAGGACATCCTTATCAAAACTAAAGAACTAAAATGGTCTTGGGCAGGACACATAGCTCGAAGACATGATGACAGATGGACTAAGAAAATAACAGAATGGTATCCAAGAGGAGCTAGAAGAAAACCTGGAAGACAAAGGCGGTATGGTATCCAAGAGGAGCTTGGAATGGTATCCAAGAGGAGCTAGAAGAAAACCTGGAAGACAAAGGCGGAGATGGATAGATGAAATTCATGAGTTTGTGGGTAGTAAATGGATGTCCAGTGCTCAAAACAGAAGCAACTGGAAAGTTGCTGGAGAGGCCTTCATCCTGCAGTGGATTGAAAATGGCTGATGATGATGATGATGATGAAGCTCATACACTTGCTTTCTTGCATCACATGCCACTACTACTACTATCTGGGGTTCTGCCCCCATAAGGCTTCTAGACTCCATTCAAAAGACAGCAATTAGGTTAATTGACAACCCACTCCCAGTCTCACGGACATTCTGTTTTTGTTGCATGCCTTTTCTATAGATACTGTTCTTCTGAATTGGCTTCTATAATTCCCCTCTCTCTTCCAAACCAGTCCAAACATGTGCCTCAACCAGTCAGCATCTGTTTACTGTCCAAGTACAAACTCAGAGAACCAACTTTTCTTCTTCCTCATTTATCCCTTCAACTTCTGTTTTCTGGAACAAACTCCCTTCATATGCATTTCCTAAAAATTCCAATCTACAGAAATTCAAGTCTAATGTCAACAAGTATCTTCGTTCTTTTCTCAACCTTCAGCCCATCCATGATAATAGGTACCATAGGTTCTAATAGCTTTTGTGTTTGGAGTTTTCATTAAAAAAAAAAAATCTAATCCCATTTTAAAAAGTTAGGTTACCTAAAATAGGATAGTTATTGGTTGTTTTTTAATTAAGTATTTAGGAAATGTAGATACATATAGTATCTTATGTAAGGTGGCTCCCAAACACTAGTTCAATCCACCAGGGTACATTGTGATGATAAAGAAACTCTGCAGAAAGGCCAGAAATGTGTGCAATGCTATGTTTATGCTGTGCATATGTTGTTTAGAAGTATTTAGTAAAGATAACTTTACTGAATAATGTTAAATTACCTAATATCAGTTAAAGAAAAAATCTTGGAAGTTTGTTAAAAGTTTGATTTGAGGTAGCTGTCAGTAATGATAGCTTGAAAAGAGTTTTAGTCATGCTCAGAAAGCAATGAAAGACAAACATCGCACAGTGAAATTAAAAAGCAATCAACCAATCATATTAAAAGTATGGGAAAATTTGAAACATTAAAAAAAAAGTTTAATTATTTTTTGTACTGCATGGCAAATCAAGATACACAAGTAGAGCACAAGAAATTCTGAGGAATAGCCAAAGATACTCTGCATTTTGATAAAAAATTAAATCCTACTGAGTATACACTTCATCGCAAATAAAGATTTGTTAGTGCATCTGCTACTTTCTCTGTTGTAAAAAGTGTGGAATCAGCTTACATAAGGCATACTGATGTGATGGGTTCCATGATTAAGTTCTTCTTTATTGCTCACCTTATGCTTTGCAAAAGTTTGAAGACAAACAACTGAATTTTAGCCTGCACATTAAAAACATTAAAAATTAATTTTCAGTTAATTACTAAATAACATTGCAAAATTTTCATATCCATTTTTTTTTTGAAACCTATGCATTTTCTGATAATCCTGAAATTTAAATCACAATGCAGGAACCTAAAAACAAGAAAATTCCAAAAACTGGTAACCTTCACAACCCAAGCTTACTGAGATATGGAGGTTCCACACCTGTACTTTGAATTCATCAAATTTGACTATACTCCTATCATTAATATACAAACATGTGTGAATCTGTCTTTTTATGTTCTTTGTAACCTTAAACATTTCAGTTACTTAAGACAGAGCATTCCCAGGAATTTTTCGATTGAATTCCTGTAGTTCTAATACTTTCACTACCGGCACCTCCGTAGCCAGGTGGGCAGGAGCAGCAGTGCATAACACACGCTTCTTGATTAGACCAGGGTTCGAGCCCGTGCCCACCAAATATGGAGGATGTGGAAAGGTCAGGGAATGACCACCACATATCCCCGGAGCAATATGGCCTTAGTTGCTAATGCTCCAAATAACCTAGTCAGATGGAATTTTTTGTAATCGTATAAAAATAACCAATAAACTACAATAATTTTGCATTTAACATGGAGTTACGTATTTTACTCTCAGCTTTAAATTTCCTTTAACTCCCATATTCTGCTAATTTACTTTTACTCATATTTAGTCTTTAATTTTGGAAGTTTTCTTTTACAAATTTTTGCACTCTGATATTCAAAGCATGACTGACAAAAGAGATAAAACAGTTTCAAAAGGCTAAAAAATGACTGTTTCTTTGAGGCTTTCCTAAATTCTCTTCAAACTGAGAGAACACGATGCTGTATTAATCATCCTTCAACTCTAACATTTAATATTCATTCATGATACCAGTGGAAGTATTGAATTTGAATTCAATAAATATAAATTTGTTTAAAAGCAATTATTCACTGAATCAAATCATTATAGTTTATAACGTGATATGACTGTAAACCTTTACGTAAAATGGCAGTATGCTAAATTTAAATTCAACGCAAACCTATTTGTGGCTCATCCTGTAATTCAACCTGTAATTCAGCTGCTTCCATGTATATGCCAACATATCTTGGATAACTATAACCTCCAATATTCTTTCATTTAACTGTGGTAGCAATCAGTTTGGAGGTGTACACTTCATCCTTGTTACACATCTCACAAAATAAGAAATCTAAGACTACAATTAGGCGAATAAGGAAACCAGTCTTTTCTCTACCCATCCACTTAATCAGGAACTGGGCATTCAATGCTTGTCACACAATGTTACTGAAATATGGTAGTGCACCATTTTGCTAGTTGAAAATTATCATGATGTCTCTCAAGTTGTAGAAAAGCATAATTTTCTAATAGGTCAAAAGTACACATTATTGTTTATTGTTGTTTTCTGAAAATTTGCAAATTTATTGCGATTTCATAAATTTGCAGAAATATTAAAAATAGTAAATAATAAAAAAATAAAAAATAGCAAAAATTATAAATAATAAAAAACTAACAGAATAGTAAATAATAATAAACTAACAGAATAGTAAATAATAATAAACTAACAGAATAGTAAATAATAATAAAATAAAAAACTAGCAAAAATAGTAAATAATAATAAAATAAAAAACTAGCAAAAATAGTAAATAATAATAAAATAAAAAACTAGCAAAAATAGTAAATAATAATAAAAAAAACAACTAGCAAAAATAGTAAATAATAATAAAAAAAACAACAAAAACAGTCCTATTATTTCTGCATTTGTAAAATGCATGGCAAGAATTCAACGTAGGAATATCTCTTTTATGTTCTAGGCATTCACTGCATGAACTAGAAAACTAAGTTTACAGTTGCATCTGTTTGCAGTCATTTCATAGGTGTGATATTTCTTCCTCAGAAAACAGTTGTCTATCCAAACCAATTTTCAGGATAGGTAACTTCTTTTGATTTTTCTTTTATCTTCACAGGTGTTAGCATACCAGTTTCAGTGATGTGCTGTACTGTACTACTTGCAGCTTATAGAGATTGAACTGCAATATTTTTTTTGCAAGCATCTTATGAACAGCTCACCAAAGACTGCCCAAATCTAAACCTGCATGGGTAATTGCCTTCTTAGGACTGCATAATTGTCATCTCAAAAATATGGTCATATTTTTCTCAGAGGTCAACTGTCCAGCTTGTATATTAAATGCCACACACACACACACACACACACACACACACACACACACACACACACACACACACACACACACACACACACACACACACACACACACACACACACACACAGGGTGTCTCAAAAACATTGGTACAAACATTTAGGGGAGGTAGGTAACATCTAAAGGAATGTGAATCTCATAGGAACCCATAACCAGAAACGTCACGGGAAAGTAGTAGCAGCAGAGGCACAAGAAACAGAAATGACATAAGACAGTAATTAGTGGCAAACATTTATTTGACATAATATTAACAATGGAGTACGAGATGGATGCATTTCATGATCTTACAACAGATGCTCGAAGGTTCCACCATGAGACACGATGCATGCGTGACACCGACACAGCATAGATTGGCGGACACGGTCAAACACACTTGGACTTTCTTTGACAGTAACTATTTGTTATTGTTATTTGGTTTTTAGGAGCATTAGCAACTAAGGCCATATTGCTCCGGGATATGCGGTGGTCATTCCCTTGACCTTTCCGCATCCTCGTATTTGGTGGTGACGGGCTCGAACCCCGGTCTAATCAAGAAGCATGTGCTACGCACTGCTGCTCCTTCCAACCTGGCTACGGAGGTGCCTTTTGACAGTAGCAGCAGCGCAGACGAGTCTTGCCACGAGATCCATTTCCATCTCCACAGACGATTCATACACGATAGATTTGAGGGCCCCCACAGGAAGAAATCAAGGCTCGATAAATCAGGTGAGCATGGGGGCCAATCCATTGATGCCCAAAACACCTGTTCAAATGGTCACGAACACATCTTCCATAATGGGCAGGTGTGCCGTCATGTTGAAACCAAATGTTGCTTCTCACATTTATTGGAACATCATCAAGTAACCCTGGTAGAACTTGTTCAAGAAAGATCCGATATTTAGCAGAGTTCATGCGGGATGGTAACAGGTATGGGCCGACTAAGCAGTCACCGACTACAATTGCCCACACATTTATTGCGAAGCGATGTTGTGCCACATGGGGGCACACACCGTGTGGGTTGTCGTGAGCCCACACATGAGCATTGTGCCGAGTGAAATAAGCCTCATCCGTGAACAAAACATATGCTGGAAAATTCAAGTCTTGTTGAACACTTTCTTGGAGAAACCACTACGCAAAAGCCACACGTGCAGGATGATCTTGGGGGAGCAGTAACTGAACCCTTTGGAGATATAAGGAATCGTCGTGCCAGACACGCTGTACACTGCAACGAGACACTCCTAACGCAGAGGCAATGGCATGTGTGCTGGTAGTAGGATTATTCCGGACGGCATTCAACACACTTTCTTCCATGGCGGGAGTTCGCGTCGAACGTGGGCTGCCCACACTACTCCTGTTACCTCTAAATGACCCATAATCGCACAAATTTTGATGCACACATGCAAACAAACGGTGGTCCGGTACATGACTGTCTGGGAATCGTTCTCCATAAATTCGTTGAGTGGCTCGTCCATTGCCGTCTGCTAATCCATACATTTAGGTGCATGTCTGCCAGCTCACAGTTCGTATATCGATGCATGCTCTTCGTGCGGAAACTACTGCTTGAATGAGTAAACCAGAAATTTTCCCTCTCGCAAACTGATGAACAGTGCAGTCTATCGACTCATGGTGGAACCTTGGAGCATCTGTTGTAACATCATGAAATGCATCCATCTCGTACTCCATTGTTAATATTATGTCAAATAAATGTTTGCCACTAATTACTGTCTTGTGTCATTTCTGCTTCTTGTGCCTCTGCTACTACTTTCCCGTAACGTTTCCGGTTATGGGTTCCTATACGATTCAGATTCCTTTAGATGTTACCTACCTCCCCTAAATGTTTATACTAATATTTTTGAGACACCCTGTATATATATATATATATACACACAGGGTGTCTCAAAAATACATGGCATAACTTCAGGAATGAGTTCCTCATATGCAGACAATAAAAATATTTTATATCAACATAGTTCCAGAAATGCTTGGTTTCAGAGTTTTGAAGGTCTGTCTATGACACTTAACTGTTCACATCACCTTATAGTAATTGTTCAAAATGTCCATCTTCTGCCTGAATACAGGCCTCACATCGATGTCTCCTGGACTCGCAAAGACGATGCCAAATTCCTGGCATGTTTCGTATTGTTCACAACCTGCCACAATTCAATTGCGGAGAGTTTCCACATCAGCTACCAGAGCCGAATACACCAATGACTTTCAATGACCCCACAAGAAGAAATTTAGTGGGTTTAAATCAGATGAGCGTGGAGGCCAGGCAGTTGGTCCACCTCTACCTATCCACTGACCAGGAAACCTTTGATTCGGGTAATTGCGGGCTAGGTGGCTGAAATGCGCAGGAGCACCATCGTGCATGAAGTGTGCTTATAGAGATTGACGAATGATCAGTGGGGTGTCATCCAAGAAATCAGGCATATTGTTTTCCAGAAAGTTTCTGTACGCCTGCCTTGTGAATTTGTTTGGAAGTGCATAGGGCCCAAATAACCCTGTGATGAAGGAAATCACCTGCGGGAGATAAGACATTCCGTTAATAACTCGGGAACCAAGCATTTCCTGAACTATGTTGATATAAAATATTTTTATTGTTTACATATGAGGAACTCCTTCCTGAAGTTATGCTGTGTATTTTTGAGACATCCTGTGTGTGTGTATATATATATATATATCCATTACAGCTAAGAGATGTACAATGTGAATGTACATGAGAATGTTTGAATGGGGAAACAATATTTTTTTTTTATTTAAGTAGTATATTTCACAGGATTAAAAATCAAATTAGAAATATAAATATCTTTAGTAGAATCCCTGTATAAACCTATTAAAAATACAAGGTTGGATGGAAAAGTAATATCTCTTAGTTTGTAACCTGAGCACTAGGTAGCATGTTTCAACTGGGTGCTTCATGTGGCTAATAGTCTCTAGTCAATATATACACAGTTGTGTTTCTGTGCAGTTATTCATTTACAAGTTACATTATATTAAACAGAAACATCTTTGAACAAGCAGTTCAAAAAAAAAAAAAAAAAAAAAAAAGATAAGCAGTAGTTTGTCAACTTCTGTCCAGTTTTGAATGAAAACAATTTGCATTTTTAAAAGTTATTGTAACTGGTTGTGAATCCTAGATTCACCACTATAATCAAGAAAACAAGAGAGTGTCCAAGGAATTTTGCCACAAAACATTTCCATGCCCAAATATCAGCTGGAAAAGTGACATTGATACTTAATTCCTTGGAAAAAGGGCTCACAATCACTTCAGTCTGATACATTAAGGCATTGTACAAGCTCAAAAAAAGAATCAAATGAGTCAGGCCTGGAAATATAGCAATGTTACTTCAACATGACAACATGCAATCTTGCTGCAGCTATGCAATGTTGACAAGTATTTCGCCACTAGGATTGGAAATTCGAGATTTAGCCCAAAGTGACTGTTTTTTTTTTTTTTCTTTTATGTTCTTAAGACTTAAAGAATATCTCTGGCATAACCCAACAAAGAAGGTAAAGCAGCCATGTAGAGATAAATGGTTTCTCAGTCTAAAGAATTTTACTTGAAGAGAATGTAAAAACTTGTTAAACATTGGACAGAATGTATCAAGTTAGGTGTAGAAAAAAGAAACATCAAATTAAAGACAACTTTTTTTTATCTACAAGTATGTGTTTTTTCAATTTTATCTCTCTTCCTTCAAAAGTTATGCAATAAGAGGCATTACTTTTCAGCACACCCTCATATATTAAGTATTTAATTTACTTAAAGCTCACATTATGATAAAAACAGATAGTGTTAATATATAATATAAAATTCTTACCTTATAATTACTTAAACAATAATGAGCATAACCTAGAAAATGACATGCCTTTGCTTCACCTTCAATATCATTTATTTCCTGAGAAAGACGAAGAAAACTCTCATAGTAAGGAACTGCCTGAGCAAATTCTCCACGTGAACTATGGCAGTTTCCCAAATTACAAAGAGCACATGCTTCACCAGCAGTATCCTTCAGTTCTTGGGCAATATTTAAATGGCTATGATAATGAAGAAGTGCCATTTCATGCATACCTAAGGCTTGATAAGCTACTGCAAGATTACCATGAGTGGAAGCTTCAGCACTTCTGTCATTAACTTCCTTTGAAATAGTCAGTTCTTGCTTATGAAATTTAATAGCTTGTTCATAACGACCCATTGCACTATAAGCATTTCCAATATTGCCATATGCTCTACCCATACCTGCTCGATCCCCAAGAGTCCTGGCAATATTTAAATGGGCTTGATGTAGTTTGTGAGCAGCATCAAAGTCTCCTAACAACTGATAAACAATACCTAAATTTGAGCAAGCTCTTCCTTCTGCAACTTTGTCCTAAAAAAAAAAATAAAAAAATAAATAAAAATAAAATATATATATATATATATTGTTTTCATAGATGAAAATATGATAAAGTAATAGAAATATGATATTCCAAGTAAG
The DNA here is from genome assembly GCF_048544385.1 of Mastigoproctus giganteus. NCBI lineage: Eukaryota > Metazoa > Arthropoda > Arachnida > Uropygi > Thelyphonidae > Mastigoproctus > Mastigoproctus giganteus. The sequence goes on along the minus strand of NC_143583.1, from coordinate 94,697,666 downwards.
AACAGGTAACAAAGCTTTAAGGAATTACAAAATATAACTAAAAACCGTAGGATGCAACTAATTGAAATTCTGCTATAGATGTTACACATTTGAAAACTATAAAGCACCAGGGATAAAATTAATCTTCCTACTCATTCCCTAGATGAGACTAAGTAGAACCAGTGCGCAATGGGATAATTCCATATTAGACAAACACTTCCCCTTTTTTTGGAAAAGAAAGTAGCTTTACTACTCATTTTCAAAATAAAGTACAGGGAGGTTTCTGGTATCCGAGCCCCTGCAGTTACAAGGATTTGAAAATTAAAGAATTAAAGGAAACCCTTAAAAAAAATTGACCAAGAACTTGAATACTTTTGTGAGAATGACCCTCTTCATGATTGTGAAATAAAAGTTAAGCATGAAGTTAAAGACATAACTAAATGCTAAGATACAATACAATTTTATCTGAAAAAATATGGCAAAAAAAAATAACAAACAACTCTGGATTCATTCTTTATTTGTAAAACTGAAAAACAGTGTAACTTCGATAAACTTTAACTTTATATTTTTCAACATATTATATTAAAAAATGTAAGAGATTACCTCAATCTTTTTCGTGGAATGCTTCCAGTCAATTCTCTCCAAATGTAACAAATAAAACAAGATGAAAAAAACAAATTAATGAATTCCCTCACTCATAGAGATATGACCAAATTCGATGCGCAACGGAATCAAAAGCTGAGAGCCCCAACCTAACCCCGAAACACATCAAACCACCGCAGCAAGACCATGAATGCGAGAAGACATTGTGTCAGAATAAATAAAACCGCTTCCAATAATAAATAATTAAAATCACGATTAAAAAGATTAAAATCACAAAAAATAAAAAAAAAAAAACACCAAATACATGAGAAAATACAAATTATATTCACACAGGTAACTATCCAACTGACCTTTGAATTTATTCAAACTGTCACCTGTGAGGACAACTTGTTCCAGCAATCAGCGATTCGCTAGCTAAAAGAACACAAACCATTCGACATTTAACACAAAACCCAGGAAATCCATATAACATGCCAGCAGTCATGAGCTTAAATGCAAAAGTCGACTTCATGTAATATGTTACACCACCATCTGAGGATGAAACCATAAAAGTTAGAGCTCATACAGAAGCCACTGGGAGAATTTTGTTTGTAAATTTCTCCATGATTACAGTTTTTCAATTATGCTGCCATTTACTGGCAGTTAGAGCTCATACAGAAGCCACTGGGAGAATTTTGTTTGTAAATTTCTCCATGATTACAGTTTTTCAATTATGCTGCCATCTACTGCAGCATGCACATTTTCCAATTGGTGAGTAAAAACTTTAAAATATCTTATTAATCGCCTGTAAGTGGTTTCATATTTTCCTAATGTATCCTATTCACACAATAAAGTTTTAGTTTCATAAAGGGAGGTTTGAGGTCATCCTGTATATTTGATATTCCTGTATATTCAATAAAAACACCATGCAACACTTGACATTAGTTTCATAACTGCTTTAGCAACGGTGGCACCCAGTTTTTCAACTGAGGGACAATTATAATCTTCCTTGCCATCACTTACCATTTTCATTCGGCAGTAAGAAATGGTGATCATATGAAGTAGCTACATATGAAGTTTGTTCACATATGCAGGGAAAATTTAAACCAGTATTTCCCTTGGAATACTGGTTTAAAATTTTCCTAGGTATTACATTGATATTATGCTAATTTTTTTAAGAAATTTAATTTTTTGCTGTTTATTACAGCAGAGTCATATACAAAAATTAAAAAAAAAGAGTGGTTTGACCCATTAAAGGGAGGAGAGTTGTATCCTGTTACATTAAAAGAATTCTATGTAAGCAAAAACAATGAATATGGAAAAAACTAGTAAGTGATCTAATTATCCATAATGAAAATGAAATTGTAATCATTTATAATAATTTTTACTAGAAGTTAATTATGCTGTGTTATTTATTAAAATTTAACCAAGACACATATGCATAATGATAATCAATTTTAAAAAAAAAAACTTTAAATAAACAACCAGTTACAGTGAATTTCATTTTTCCGAAGTATTAAAATTGACTACACTGAACTTTCCAAAGCAGATACTACTCAATGACAGACACTTTCTTCTGACCCAATGGTGTCCACTTTAGAGAGATTTCAATATACTTTAAATGCTTCTATGCTGGCTTGGGAAGGGAGGGGGGGGGGGGGTAGAGATTTAAGTAAGTTTAAATGTTTTCAAATATATGTGAGTATTATATGAAATAATGCACTGTTTAATATACACATTTTTGCATGCTTCATATGTTATTATTATGCAATTATTCTAAGAATACATTATTTAAAGACAAAGCTTTAAAAAGTAACCTATTTGAATAATATTCAGCAAAAACGTTTTCTATTATTTTTTTTAAAACTGGTAAATGTAAACCTCATTAATAACAAAGTATTAAATTTATGCTCTTGTGATTTTCATACAATATATAAATTATATAAATACATAAAATTAGTACAATAAATAAATACAGACATACCTTAGTACTAAGTGCCATATCTAATTGCTTTTCATGCCACTTCTTGGCTTGATGATAATCTCCCATACACCTAGCTGCATGTCCTAGACCAGCATAAGCTCTTGCCTCAATAGTTTTATCACCTAATTCCTGAGCAATATGTAAAACATGGTTATGAAATGTAATTGCTTGTTCAAAGTTACGTCGATAGTGATGTGAAGAACCCAAATTGCTATAAGCTCGAGCCTCTTCCACTTTATTGCCCAAATGTTTTGCCAACCTCAAATGCTCCAGATGGCACTCCACAGCTTGATCAAAATCACCCATTGCTAAATAAACTGCACCAACATTTCCAATTTCTCTTGCTTCTTGAAGCCTATCTACAATTTGCCTTACTAATTGCACACACTGTTTATGGCTTGCCAAGGCATTAGGATAGTCACCTATTGCTGTGTATACGTGACCTGGAAATTTATAATAATATTCAAACTTGGTTCATGTAACAAAACAAACTATAAACATTTCTTCAGAATGAAAAATAGTTTATTTCATTCCAGTAAAGATTAATTTATATAAAATAACATAAAGAAAGAAAACAGTGCCCTCAAACTACACTTATTCAAAAAAAAAAAAAAATTTGTCAAAATTCAAAAATATTAGTTTGAAGCTGCAACTTAAGATTCAACTAATACTCTGTTATTTTAAACTCATGAAACAAAAATTAGAATAGGCTTATATGTTAATTTCATAATACCTAGACTAGTGAGAGCTGTAGCAGCAGCCTGTGTGTCCTTGCATTTCATGGCCAGTACCAACTGGTAGCGATGGCTTGTTAGGGCTTCTTTATAATTACCCTTGGAGAAATAAGCAGATCCTAAGTTTCCATGAGCACGACATTCTCCAGCCTGATCACCTATATTTAAGACACCAAAATTAATAATAATATTCCTTTATTAGCAACAGACTACATTAAACAATCCACTTGTAGATATTCCTTATAAGACAGTTCAAGAGTAATTTAATTAATAAAGTCTTAATAAAATCCACAACATATACAACATATACCTTATTTATAATGATCAATGGAAATACAACATAACCTATTTATAATGATCAATAAAATATACAACATATAACCTATTTATAATGATCAATGAAATATACAAGTATTACAAGGAAACAGGACAAGTAACAGAAAATGCTGGAATCACATAATTCTCTCTTGTCTAGAATGAATGTTAATGAAGATGAGCATAAAACTGCAGCCATTATCAATCCAATGCAGGATGAAAGCCTCCTCAACGATTCATGTTGAGGGAAATGGACCATAATCTGCCACGCTGATCGTGTGTAGGTTGGCAGATTGACCATATTTAGCAGTCAGGGGCTTGAACCCCAGTCTACTCAAAGAGCGTGGGCAACTGAACTCCCACTCCTGACCACTCAGCTATGGAGGCCTGATGCTAATTCTTTTTCACAGGATATAAGCAACAGAGAACATAACCTCCTCTCCCATGTGGAGTATAAACTCGGTTAATTATCAAAATCCTAAAACTTATCCTGTTTTATCACCTACAATAAAAGTCTGCTTTGCTATGCTCATTTTCAATATTACTTGGATTTCTAGATCAGAGCACATCTTTCTCCTTGGTGCAAACATATTACCAATATGTTAATAAGAAGCCAGACCTTTCCATACTATACAACGCTACGTAGGGTCATTAAAAATGGATTAAGAATATTACCAATATTTCCTCTACATCTAAAACTTAAGTTTTTCTCTTTCCCTCCAAGGATTATTTTTCTTCTGAAAAGTTTTCAGTACATGCAAATCTCAAACTCAACCTATCATAGAAAATTATTTATACACTTTGGGAGGTCCTCCAAAAAAAAAATAAAAAAAAAAAAATTCAATCAGATCAGATTCAAATTAAATCAAATTAATGAGAAAACCTTCCTTTCTCGTTAATTTACTTCCCCCACCCACAATTTGTCACATAAACATTCAGTTTCTAATGTATACTTTCTACAGATAGTCTCATGGTCAATGTTCTATCAAACTAGTATCTGTAATTCTATCTATCTCTTTCTTCTACAACAGTCTGAATACTATATATGCATCGTCCAGTCTGCATTCATTTATAGTTAAAACCCAAAGTCACTGAAATAACTTTTCTTCTTCATTTATTCTCTTTACTTCTGTTCTCTAAAACAACCCAGCTTGATATGAATTTCCTCAAAAATATAATCCAGAGATATTCAAGTTCAATATCAACAATTTTCTACACTCTCAAACCCATACTTAGTACAGAGGGTTTACAATCCACACACAAAACACATTCTCTTTATAAACAAAAAAAACTTCAGTAAAATACTTAAAAATAATCTTAAATGTACATCACAAGAAATCTGGAACAAAGAAAATGGATGGGCATTTCTTTCCTCCAGTCACAATGGCTTAATACTATAGGAATTGCAGAAGTATCCAATGTAGAAGTTGCAATAAAATTGAAATTTGTATACATTACCTGCATTCAATTTCGATCGCAGAGAGAGAGAGAGACAGAAAGAGAAATACAGAAAGAGAGTCTGCTCTCACTGAAGATCAAATACTGAGTCCCCAGCCTAAGGGTTGGGCTTATTCACCTGAATAGATGAATGTGTAATACATTTAAAAATCTGAGAAACACCACCAGGACAGCTGTTTCAAAGCTACTGGTTTCTCATCAGCTCATCTGGTCTCTATTAGCAAACGCATGCCAAACTGTGAATAATGTATTTTGTGTAAGTGAGCAGCAATAATTCATATGTTTACCTTCAACTTCTGGAATTGGGCTACAATTACCATATCCAGTATAATATGTATGAATTGAAGGAGTATTTCAGCACAATAGTTAAAATAAAATCAAAATTCATACATGTTACCTACAATCAATTTTAATCACGGAGAGAAACATTCATTTTGCTATCGCTCACAATTGAGTGCTGAAGCCACCGTGGCTTAGCCTTCAACTTAGACACAATACTGTCATCAATGGCTCTATGTTTCAAACACTTCCTAATTCATTTCACAAATATACGTGGTCTCAATTCTAATCTCAATGATGTCCATTTCCACTTGCAGTCTGCCAAACCCAATGTACTTTTTCTGACAGAATCTCAGTTATTGGTTGATTCAACTACTGCTCATCTCAGATGCACAAATTATTTGCTGTATGATTCCTTTCGCCTCAAAGGTGGTACTTGTGCATATGTCCATTCTGATATTCCCTGTCAGAGACTTGGCAATTTGGAATCTCCTTTCTTCGATCTTCTCTGGCTTAAAATCTCTTTACCTCACTGTGTCAAATTCATCTGTTGTCTCTACCATTCTCCCAACTCCACTAATCACTTGGAGCTCTTTGACTTCCTCTCTTTGCAACTTGACTTTCTCCAGTCCAACTTTCCTAACAGTGAGGTAATTTTCCTTGGTGATTTTAATGTTCACAACTCCAGCTGGCTTCTGTTTTCTAGTCACACCGATTCAGCTGGTCGAGATGCTGAGGCTTTTGCAATTACTAATGACCTTGCACAGATTGTTCATTTACCTACAAGAATACCGGACAATCCTAATCATACAGCCAACACGCTTGATCTTTTTCTCACAAACAACACTTCTAAGTACATGGTTGAAGTGAGAGGTCCTTTAGGCACTTCAGATCACAACTTGGAGATTGTCTCTTCTCCAATGGAGCCTTTATTTCATGGCTATTCCCAACCTCATGTTGTTTGGCATTACAAGAATGCAAAATGGGGTGACCTGCGAGATTTCTTTTCTTCCTTTCCTTGGTCGGATTACTGTTTCAAAACTTCTGATGTCAACATTTTCTGTTGTCTACAATTGTTGCGAGCTTTGGTGTAGGCTGTTCAAGAGAAGAACGCTGCATATCGTAAATAGCTTGTTTCTAATTCATAGTTTCATTTTCTGCCTACACCAAAGCTCGCAACAATTGTAAAGCAGTTATTAATCAGTCTAAACTAGAGTTTAAACAGGCTAAGAGTAGAAAACTTGCTTCTTGCCCTAATGATAGCGAAGCATTCTGGTCTCTTGCCAAAGCTATTGGCCACAACTTTTGCCCATCTCTGCTCCCACCTCTGTCCAAACAAGATGGTTCTGTTGTCACTTCAGCCAAGGATAAAGCTGACCTGCTATCATCCCATTTTTCTTCCAACTCATGTATTAATGATCTTGATAAAACACCTCCCACTATTCCCAACATGCTCCATTCAATGCCCCCCTGTGGTCTTCCGTCAAAAACGATGTCAGAAGGATTTTGATGAATCTTGATGCTAAGAAAGTTCCAGGTCCCAATGGTATTTCTCCACTTGTTCTCAAAACCTGTGCTCCTGAACTTACTCCTATTCTTTGCCGCCTTTTTTCACTTTCTTATTCCAAATGTGTTTTTCCTTCTGCTTGGAAATTTGCTCATATCCAGCCAGTTCCTAAAAAGGGTGACAAATCCCTCCCATCCAATTATCATCCCATTGCAATTACTTCTACTCTTTCTAAAGTAATGGAGAAATCAATTAACAGCCAACTCTTAAACTACCTAGAAACCTTCCGTCTGATCAGACGGAAGGTTTCTAGCCATAATATCACCAGTGTTGATCCACTGGTGATATTCTGGCTTATTTTACCCATTTATGGACTAATTCAATGGAAAGGTTCAGTAAAACACAAGTAGTTGCTCTTGACATCTCAAAGGCTTTCAATCGTGTTTGACATAAAGGTCTTCCAAACAAGCTTCCATCTTATGGTTTGCCAACTGTTTTTTGTAATTGGTTATCCAGTTTTCTCTCTGATCGCTCACTGAGGGTGACGGTAGATGGCTCTCTGTCTTCTAACTTCTCCACTAATCCCGGTGTCCCCCAAGGTTCAGTTCTTTCCCCCACTCTTTTCCTCTTGTATATTAATGACCTTCTTCCATTGACTGGAAATCCTATCCATAGTTTAGCCAATGATAGCACATTGCATTCCACTTTCCATTTTGAGAAACCTTGCCCTGCTCAAACAGCTTCAACTCAAAAATCTGCTACCAATTCCTTAAATGCCGATCTTCAGGTAATTCTCCAGTGGGGCAAAGACAACTTAGTTGATTTCAACCCTTCTAAAACTCAGTATTGTCTTATATCTTGCAAAAAGGATTCTTCTGCTCCTATGCTTATCTTTGGTGACACTCCGATTTCTAGGCAAAATGATATATCTCTTTTGGGGATTACCCTGACTTCTAATCTCTCTTGGCACAAGCACATTACAAATATTGCTTCCTCTGCAACTAAAAAACTTGGTTTTCTCTTTCACTCTTTGCATTACTTTTCTTCCAAACAGCTGTTCACTCTGTACAAATTGCAAATCTGCCCTACCATGAATATTGTTCTTACATCTGGGGCGGTGCCCACAAAACCTTTCTCAAGCTTCTTGATTCCGTTCAGAAGAGGGCAGTTAGGTTAATTAATGATTCATCTCTAACACAATCTCTCCACTCACTGTCTCATAGACTTACTGTTTCTGCTGCATGTCTCTTCTACAGATACTTCCATGGGCACTGTTCTTCTGAATTGGCTTCTATAATTCCCGCTCTCTCTTTCAAAGCAGTCCGAACATGTGCAGCCACCAGCCAACATCCATTTACTGTCCAACTTCAAACTCACAGAACCAACTTTTCATCTTCCTCGTTTATTCATTCAACTGCTGTTTTCTGGAACAACCTTCCTTCATACAAATTTCCAGAAAATTACAGTCTACAGAAGTTCAAGTCCAATGTCAACAAATATGTTCTTTCGTCTTCTCAACCTCCAAGCCAAGCAAGGTACTAAGTACTATAGGTTCTAATACCTCTCGTGTTTGGGATTTACATTAAAAAAAAAAAAAAAAAAAATGTAACATATCTTTTTATAAATTGTATGACATTACCTAAATAGGTAATCTGCTCTAAGTTGAATATAAGCTAAGCCTTAGCACCGATGACTCACAACTTGAGCTTCAGTGAGAGCAGAATTGCTCTCAATGCATGCAATGCATATAAATTTTGATTTCATTTCAACTACTGAGTTGAAATCCAAATACCACTACAATTGCTATAGTAACTGTATTGTACGAGGCAAATATGGCCCAGTTCTAGGGGTTAAAACTAATCATAACAGTTATGTTTTTAAATGGTAGTTTTACTTCCATACCCTGCTTAGCTATTAAACAAAATACATTACTGGTTTGCCATACATTTGCTAATAATGGCTAACTGTACATTCGACCTCTCATATCATTAACAGTAATGAGAAAAATATTATGTTGCTAACAAAAACTGACTATATCTAATGCATTCCTTTAGCAGATAAGATGATGATAATGTAATATGCATGTTTTAGAACTACACATCAAATTAAGTTTAAATTACTGAAATTGATCTACAGCTAGATACTAAAGTATACTACATACCTAAAACACTGACTTTTTTTCTCTATATTCTAAGGTTGAAGCACTTCACAGTGAGAGCCTCAGTATTTGCTCTGTTGCACACTCTTTCCTCTGGTCAAATTTTATTCATAAATATTCTATTAACATTTTTTATTTCACTTGCAAACAAATGTCTCTAAATTTCTCTCATATGCCATTCATATAAATATTATATAAAAACAGTGGTTGCAATATGAGCCATGCCTTCCACATTTCTTTAAACCAGATTGACAAGTTATATGGCTAAAAATATTAAAAGGGATACTGAGACTACTGCAAAATTATATACTCTCATATTATATATTTTTTAAAAAAAGTTAAAAGTTTTATAACATAAGTAAAACTTATAATCAAGCAACTCACCCAGTGATTTTGCCACAGCAAGGTCTTGCTGCATGTAAGCTATTGCTCTATCCAGGCTGTTTAAAGCCCAATATGCAGAGCTCAAAGCTGAAAACACTGAACCCCTCAACTTTAAACTGCAGGTACCAATACGAAGAGCAGACTCCAGTACCACAACAGCAGCAGCATGATGACTAGCTGCCAGAAGTTCCTGACCTACTACTGATGTGATTACAAATGGGGATTTATCTAATCGCATGGTCTGAAGCTGACGATAAGTGGGTTCCAATGTAGCTAAAAAACATTGAAAAGAAACAGCAATAAAACAAAAAGGAAGAAAAATATATATCTGTCAAAACTAAACTTATATTAACAAAGTGTCTAAGCAGTGCATTATTAGTAGATATAACACAGTACTAAAGGATGTTTTTTTCTGGCTGGTGAACCCTAAAAATATAAAATCTTTTTGGTATTCAACAATTCATTAACTGTTGGATGGCAACCATTAGTGAAGCTCAGATCATTAAAAGAACTGCAAGGTAAATAAACTAGGGCTACAAATTGTTTGCTATTTGCATGTTTCAACATAAGCATTCTGCTTGCATAATGCTCACACCATTTGAAATTCCGATATAGTGACTTGATATGAATCAAATTTCCCCAGCTGAACATAAGGATAACAAAGTTATAGATGATGAATGCCAGTATATGACTTTTTATAATATAAGCCTAATTTTTTTTTTTCTTTGACACTGATTGAAGATCAGCATTCTCTCAAACTTTTAGTCACAGTTGCCACTATTCCTCGATTTTCATATTTATTTGGAGATTTCCACTTCACTTCTTTCAAGCTTTTATTCTTTAATTCGCATTATTCAATTCACACAAAGAAGATAGTAAGTACCATAAACAAAATATACTTTAACCATAAATTATTTATGGTTGAATTTTTTTATGATGCCAACAGTTTCTGGCCATAACTCTTAGGGCAGAGGACACAAATGAAGAAAAAGAAACATCAATCTGGTGAGGCTGTAAATTATATAGGATACAGGACTGGCTTATGCCCATTACTATAGGATACAGAACTGGCTTATGCATATTACTATAGGATACAGATTAGCTTATGAATGTAACAGACCACGTTAAAAGAGAGATGAAATGAGAAATGCAAATGAAAATATCTGTGGCAAAGGCATGCAAGGGTGAAAAAGCTAAGAAGCCAGGTTATTCAAATTAGTATTAGCCATATTGTGCAAAGAAGCCACAAGCTTTTGCTGCACAGACCAAAAAAAAAAAAAAAGTAGACAAGAAAATACAAATTGTGTTTTCCTCTGCACATTGAATTTGAATGAATTTGAATTTCATCAAACTGTCAACCTCAACTACCTGTGGAGGCAACTTGTTCCAGTAATCGATAACTTGCTGGCTAAAAGAAAAATTTTCCTACAATATAGTCTAAATCTCTTCCACTGTAATTTGAATTTATAGCCCCTAGTTCTAGAATTCTTTATAACAATGAAAATTCTGCATTCGTTAATTTTACTAACCCCTCTCATAGCCTTATAAACCTCAATCAGATCCTCTCTAACATGGGTGTAACAGTTTAATTTTATGATGTCAACTTACAATAGCTTTGATATATTTGTTCTATGTATTTTTTGCATTACTGCTCTCTTGCTAATAGTTGCTAATGCCCATCTTTTAATTTTTCTGTTGCCAGATAGACAGCCATTTGCATGTCATAGTAGAATAAAACTAGTTATATCAAATTTTAATCACATTATTAAAACCAGACAGGTTATCACTAACACCTATTCAAGTTCTGCATTAGAAAAATTTAGAATATGATATATTTTAACCTTGTTATAGATATCTTGAAGTCTTTGCAAAAACTGTTTCAGGAAGATAACCGTTCAGCAATATCTCAAAATTATTGGAAACTTGAATAGCAGGAACAAAGGCAAAAGTAAGTGATATACTGGGTTCTATAGACTGGACACCAGCAAAATTTTGTCAATTTATTTGAAAGCAATACATAGATTAAAAGAATATAATGGTCAATTTATAAATGTGTGAATCATACACTATGGGTAGTGATAACCGAAGAGAAATGTACCAACTCTGTGGTACTACACTCAGGGAAGTGGAAAGTGAAAAAGACCTGGGGGTAATTGTGCAGTCAAATATGAAGTTCACTGAGCAGTGCAGACGGGCTGCCAGGGCAGGTCATGGAGTCTTGTCAATGATGTATAGGAATTTTGCTAGCAGGGACAGAGAGGTTGGTGCTGTTTGGTTTTCAGGAGCATTAGCAACTAATGCCATATTGCTCCAGGGATATGCGGTGGAAATTCCCTAACCTTTCCACATCCTTCGTATTTGGTGGTCACGGGCTTGAACCCCGGTCTAATCAAGAAGCGTATGCTACGCATCGCTGCTCCTGCCCGGACAGGGAGATGATTATCCCGTTACACAAGGCAATGGTCAGGCCACACCTAGAGTACTATGTACAGGTCTGAAGGCCTCATTTTAGGAAGGATGTAGAGTTGCTAGAACGAGTACAAAGAAGGGCAACAAGATTGGTGAGGGGAAGGGGTGCTCTTACCAAGAAAGGCTTAAGTTCTGCAAATTGCAGCACCTAGAGAGTAGGCACCTGCGAGGTAATCTGATTGAGGTGTATAAGGCCTTGAATGGGTTGAGCAAGCTGAATGCTGATGGGATTCTTCCTCTTGCTCAGACTAAGAACCTGAGGGGGGCACAGTTTCAAACTGAGGAAAGATAGTTGTAGAATACATGTGCAGAAATTTGCCTTTAGCCAGTGGGTAATTGATTGGTGGAACAGGCTTTCATCTTTTGTTGTGGAAGCTAATAGCCTAAATAAATTTAAGGCTGAGCAGGACAGGCATTTGAAACGAATGGAGGGGTGAAATAGGAGAATTTTTTTTTTTTGGCTGATGTGGTATAAGCTTGCTTTCTTGCATCGTATGCCTCTACTAATGCTATTGGTAGGACAAATCCTGTTACAGTCAGAAGATGGTATGACAAGCTATTAATCAAAACAACTCAACAGTTTCAAATTTTCTTGAGGGAAAAATACCTAAAAAATGATTATCATTAATGTTAGAATTATATAGCAAAAACTGTTGTCATCAGATGTCTGCTAATATTTAAAATAAAACAAAACCTTGGAAATCTCCTTGTTCCAAATCAAAGTTGTGTGTCATAGACTTATTAAGCATACTTCTGAAACCGCTGAAATGGAATTAAAATGTTCTATTTATGATAATACATATTAGTTTTTCGATACTAAGCATCTAAGCTTTAAGTAAGTTGCATGTTGAGACATTTTTATTTTTCAATGAGAGATATTTTTTTTTAAACACTGATGGAGTCCCAAGGTAGACAAAGAAATTTACAGGTTTACTGCAATTAATTTCTTTAAAGTAGCTGACATATATCAACACTACAATTCAATGGACTATGTATTTTTGGTAGTGTGTAATGGATATAATCAGCAATACAGCATTGCAGTGTCCTTGTATGCTCCCCCAAGGACTGAGCCAGCCCTCTGTTCATAGCAATGTTCAATCTGAACATCAGTACTGCCTCATTATGTATGTACTACACCCTTGCAGGTACATTTCCTCTCACACTGCACCAATACATCTTAAGCACTCCTCCCACTGGACTGATGCAATTTGGAATTTTCTCAGAGAAGTGTCTTGGGAATTATCTAAGTAACTTGTCCCATTATTTGTTATGGAAACTCTCCCACTAGTTCAACCTCAATAATGTCCATTTCCACTTACAATCTGCCAAGTCCCACTTACTTTTCTAACAGAATTCCAATTATCAGTTGATTCAACTATTGCTCATCTCAGTTGTCCTAATTATTCACTGTACAATTCTTCCATTTCAAAGATGGTACTTATACATATGTCCGCTCTAATATTCCCTATCAGAGTCATCTTAGTCATTTGAAATCTCCTCTTTTCGATCTTCTCTGGCTTAAAATCTCTCTACTCCATTCTGTCAAATTCATCTCTTGCCTCTATCGATCTCCCAATTCCACTAATCACTTGGAACTTTGACTCTTTCTTTGAAACTCAATTTTCTCCAGTCCAACTTTCCTGACAGTGATTTTAATGTTCAAAACTCCAGCTGGCTTCACTTTTCTACTTACATGGACCCGACTGATCAAGATGCTAATGCTTCTGCAATTAGTAATGACCTTGCACAAATTGTTCATTTACCTTCCAGAATACTGGCCAATCCTAATCACACAGCCACCACACTTGGTCTTTTTTTCACAAACAACCCTTCCAAGTATATAGCTCAGGTGAGTGAGCCTCTAGGCACTTTAAATCACCACTTAACGATGATCTCTTCTCTAATACAGCCTTTCTCTTGTGCAACACAGTATACAGCTGTGTGGATAGCCTCTAGTGTTGCACCATTGTTGTCGAAGTAATGTGGTATTATTTGCCAATTGAGGTTGTCTGCGACTCTCCACAGGATTCTACTGGGTCTCTGTTTCAGTATCAGACGGGTCTTTGTGGGGTCCATTCCCTCCAATTCTGTTAGAGCCTTATGTTATCAGGCAAGCTTCCCTCCCATGGTCTGCCTTCCAATCTTTGTCTCTGTCTTCTAACTCCCCACTCAGCACAAACAGCTACAACTTCTCGAACATCCACCACCAGTTCCTTAAATGCTCATCTCCAGTAGCTCTCCATTAGGGAAAAAGAAACTTACTTAATTTTGAGCTTTCTAAAACTCAGTCCTTTCTTGTTTTTCACAAAAAAAAAAAAAAAAAAAAAAATTTTCGCTGCTCTCATGCTCATCTTCAGCAACACTCAGATTTCAAGACAGGATCACATACTTTTATTAGAGATAATCTTCATTTCTAACCTCTCTTGGCATACACATATCACAAATATGCTTCTTCTGCAGTGTAAAAACTAGGCTTCGTTCAACTTCAAAATTATTTTAATTCTAAGCAGTTAATATTTGTAAAAATCACACATCTGCATACCATGGAACATGGTATGCAGATGTGTGATTTTTACAAATATTAACCCCAAAAATAATCCCAGTGACCCCAAAAATGAATCTTTCAAACTTTTAGATTATTCAGAAAAAGGTAGTCAGATTAAGTAATGATCTCTTAATACAAATACAATCCATTTCCTATCATATATAAAGCAGTGACATATTTCCTGCTTGATGAATAAAAATAATATTCAAAATTTTTAATGTCACACTTTGTGGAAAAAAGAACTTCTTAGTATTTACAAATAATATGTTCCATCCTATCATTAAGAAAACAAAAACAGATCATTATAAAAAGCAAAAACACTTTCTCCTTCTGTCTTCTTTCTTTCTTTTTTTTTTTTTTTTGGCTAGAAGCAGGCTTTTAAACTACCGTAAAGTGCTTAAAATACATTTAAGACCATTTACTAAATGTAATTGTCTATACTCACAGCAGAATGAAAACTTTGTGTTACCACAAGTTGCCTAGATAAATGGCATTGCCAAAAGCACAATTTGCTATTTATTTAAACAGTACTAAAAAACCAAGGCAACTTGTGGTTACAGATTTCATTTTTCTGTGTGCATTATGACCATTAGATTTAATAACCAGTTTACATCAAGTCAGCAACAAAAAAAAGAAAAGAGGATAAGAAAGTACTTATCTTCATAATTTTAAAAAGGCCAAATAACAATAGCTATTTTTATTAATTTCAAAGTAAGACAACAATCCAACTACTCTCAATTTTTATGAAACAGTATCAAACTGTAAGCATGAGTATAACTTGTTCATGTTATTTTAAGTGCAAAACTGATGATTAAATAATCCATTTATTTAAAAAGTAGTCTCAACTGAAAATGAGGTCTAAGAATTAAGGTTATTACTTTTAAATATGTATAATAACTTAATATAGTAAAAATAAAATAGAAATTTTTACCTCTCAAAGGAGATTTCATAGCTGCTTCTACTAATCCGGCGAGTAACTGAAGACTTTTTGGATCCTGGGCAAGTCCTGATGCAAAAGCTGCCAGAGCATCAGCATGACGGCCTTGACACTGAAGAGCAACACCCTGTCTATAATATGCCTATTAAAGAAAAATTCAATCTTGATACTTATTAGCAGTATTAACTTCACTATTACTGTAACTGAACTATTTAACACTGAAATTAAATTTCAACCCATTATTAAAAACAATTAATATTAACTAGGGCGCTTTGCCCCCTGCTTGCTGCGCTCGCTTCTTTTGATAAAGTAAAATAAAATACAGAAGCTTTCAACACTGTGTGTGTCTCTTCCTCTGCTATGAATACGTTACATATGGAAATCAAGAATGGTACCCCATGGTCATGTTAGACAAACACAGTGCGTGACCACACTTAAACAGAAGCTCGTTTTACTACAGTAAAACAACCTTCTGTTATGTATTTTAGTATTTGTTACGTATTGCCATGTAAGCTGCATCTCTCTTCTCCCATTGGCTGAATAAATATCACTAGAAGGAAAATTATTTTAATGTATAGAAAGATACAAATCATTCCAATAATCTTGTATAGGAAAAAATGGATGGGGGGTTTGATGATGAACAATGACAACCTAGTAATCTCTTACTCTGTAAAAGCATATAAACACACACACATAAAAAATAAAATTCAGCAATTGGTTTTCTGCTCTTTGCCAGCCCTTAAATCCAAACACATACAGGAGACTCTCGATTTTCCGGGATAGATGGTAAAAAACAAATCCCGGATAATCGATTTCCCGGTTAATCCAAAAATACAAAAGTCCCCGACATATGTAAGAGATACATTCCAGGACTTCTTACTTCGTCGAGTTTTACGTAACTCGGGAACGACTAATAACACATTGCAACTATATTATTATTGACAAATCTGAATTCCGCGTGATACTTGTTAATGTTTGGCCATTTTCATACATCCTTATTAGTTTAATTTTCTGATCCAAATCGATGGCTTTCCTTTTGTTGGTAGATTTATTAGTAGTGTTGTCACTTATTCTCTTAGTCGGCACCATGATAACGGTCAAAACGGAATTTTCTGAAAAGAACTTCACAGGGTTAAGGGGGGAAACACTATCACCTCGTGCGAACTCACATTTTACTAAAGCACATTTCTGGAAGTCACTGCATTTAAGCTTTCCGGGTTACTGGGCTTTTCTGTTCTTGCATCTAATTATAAACAGGTAGTAAACTCGATCTTATTGCATTTGCGATAATACCGATAGCTGGAATTATGTGGGTTTTTATGTCATTATGGTGAAATGTGTCCCCTTCAGTGAAATATTCAGTCATATAAAAAAAAAAAAAAAAACCATAAATAAATTGTAAGAACCTTCTCTTCTTTCCTATTTTTTTGCTTGTTATTCAGTGTCTCACTTGTGCAATTTCTGCATGCTGTGATCGTCGTTATTGATTGCTTATTTTATTTATTTATTATTTTTGTTTTAAATTTTACAATCCTAAAAAAAAAAAAAATTTTGAGCAAAAAAACATTTACGTAAATCCGTAGTTGAGTAAGTCGGGGACTTAGTGTATCGAAAAATGTTCAGCAACCAAGTAAAAATTATGGCGATAGATAAAAAAACTCACCATGTCCCTTTATTTTTTGCGATGTCGATTTTAATTCTAATAGCTTTCCTATATTTTTTACAATGTTGAGTATGATTTGGTCACCAACATTATAGTGGTTCTTTAGAGATTTAACAGATGCACTGTTTTCAAACTTTTGAATAATTTCAAGTTTTTGTCTGAAAACACAACTCCTTTGCGTTTAGCCATAATTTTTGCGATTTCTAAAAAAAAAATAAATAAATAAATAAATTTACTATAAAAAAAAAACTCTGACATCCCTGACAAAAATAATGAAACAAAATTTGTCCTTTTGCGCTGCAACGAAACATAACAATCGACGCAATGCACTAAAACAAACTAAACATTTGGTCTCTCGTTTTTTTTTTTTTTTTTTTTTTTTTTTTTCTTTTTTTTGAGCGGCGGATGAGAAGACAGTGGGGATTGCAAGATAATAGGTACACTAATCTCCCAATGACGACTTATAACGCCGCTTATTTACGACTTGCAAAATATCTGTTATACCTATTCTAGTTATTACTTGAATTTATGACTTCTGGTAATTTTTTTTTTTTTTTTTTTAATTTATAGTCTTTAAGTGTCCCGGTTAATCGAGAGTCTGCTGTATTAGTAATCTTAAGAAAAGATATACTATCCTGCATTGAGAAAGCATAATAACTTGAAATTTAAAATTAACATAACATAAATAGTAAAGAAATATAAAAAACTAAGAAATACAATTACTTAACAAGAATAGGAAAACAGGAATAGGAAGCTTAATGGGAAATTTTCATAATAATAAAAAAATAAAAATATTTAATAAGAATAACAAAAAATAATAAATACAAGTATCTTAGTTTTATATTTCTCAACTATTTATGCTATTATGTTAATTTAATTAAAGTTCATGTTATTAGACTTACTCAATGCAGTCTTTTCCTAAGATTAACTGCTCCTGAATTTTACATCACATGTCCTTCAAATCCTTCATACTGAATATAACAGTAATCTTCACAAAATGACCTTAATTAATTCTGTTGAGGTGCCATTTTAATTATGTATTCATTTAAAAACTTTATTACAAATTGTTAAATTTAATAAATTTCATTCATCTAATTTACTTGTTTGGCAATGATTTATTTAAAATGTCTTGACTGATTACTGCAGAATATGGTGAAACATCATTCTACAAATTACAACTTTATCCACTGTGCCAATGAACTGTTATCCAAAATTAAGATTGAAAATGTCTTCATCATTGACAAAAATATTTCACCTGTCACATCCAAAAAAAAAAAAAAAAAAAAACAGATCAATTACGTGATTCCCTGAGTTCTATATATACCATAATCTAATTGATCACTCTGCACATAAGCTGCCTACATTTTCAGTGAAAGAGTGATGTTCTACCATGATAGTAATGCCAGTAGGCATATTATATGCAGTTTGGACAACAAAACCTACATTCTCTCACTGAAAATGATTCAACAAAGCTATTGTTAGAACCTAAATACTAAATTAATGAAAATGGATGAAAAACAATAAGAATGTAGATACTATTTAATCATTAGAACTTTAAATCTATAACTGGTGATAACATGCATAATATGATTAAGATAAAATATACACTTCTGCATTGTGCTGGTTAGTCAGACTGAGTTAAGGAAATTGATCAGGTTCACACATTATGAAAGCAATTCCAAAAGTAATGCACACTATGCTTGCATGGCTGATTTAGTAGTGGCCATGAGTAAGGATCTAGTGTTAGCTGTAGTTCAATTCTTGCTGAAGGAGGTACAAATTTTGTGTATCTATGATAACCCATATTAACGTCACAAATTTTTAAAGTAGATAAGTATGACAAGTCAGATTGCATAACATGCAAAGACCACACTCACATATAAAAATTGAAACATATGGCAAAAATCTGACTGAAATTCATTATCAGATTCAAGAAGATGATTACGTTAACAGATCAAAGGAAAATCTAGATAAATCAAAATAATGCAAAATCTAGATAGCACAACATTTTTCAGAAGGAGTTGGATGCATTTTAGTATAAATATTGGTATCAGTAGTGGCCAATGATGCAAGAAAGCAAGCTTATACAGCATCAGCCAAAAAAATTTAAAAAATTCCATTTCACTTATCAATCCCCTATAATAGTTTGTCTAGTTCTTCCTTGAATTTATTCAAACTATCCACTTCCACAACAGATGGAAACTTGTTTCAGCAATCAACTACCTGTTGGCTGAAGGCAAACTTCCACACATCTATTCTGTAACCATCCTTCCTTGATTTGAATTTACATTCCTTCATGTGCACAGTCAGAGCAAGAGGAAGAATCCCATCAGCATTGTTTGCTCAAGCCATTCAAAGCCTTAAACACCTCAATTAGATCCCTCACAGGTGCTAGTCTCCAGACACTGCAAACTGCAGAACTGAAGCCTTTCTTGGAAAAAGCACCCCTTTGTTCCCAGCAGCTCTACATCCTTCCTAAAACGAAGTCTCTATATGTGTACATAGTACTCAAGGTGAGGCCTGACCATTGCCTTATACAAGGATATAATCACCTCCTTATCCCTACTAGCAAAATTCCTATATGAGCTGTCCTGGCAACCTGTCTGCACTGCTCAGAGAACTTCATATCAAAGTGCACAATTATCCCATGTCCTTTTCATTTTCCACTACCCTGAATGTAGTACCACACAGTTGGTGTATCTTAATCTGGATTACTGCTATGCAGTACATTGTATCTGTCAATGTTAAACTTCAGTTGCCATTTCTCAGCCATCTGCCCAATTTTTCTAGATCTTGTTGCAGCAGGATCTGTTCATTAATGTCATTAACTACCCTGCCAACCTTTGTATTATTTGCAAACTTAGATATTAAGCCTAATATACCCTTGTCAATATCATTAAATAAATGTTGAAAACAACAATGGAACCAGCACTAAACCCTAGGGAATTCCACTAATGACATTAGTCCACAAAGAGCAGTGTCCATTGATAACCATTCTCCGTCTTCTCCCACTCAACAAGCCCTTTATTCATAGCAGTAACCTTCCCTTAATGCCACACTGCTCCAATTTGTACAGCAGTCTTATGTGAACAGTATCAAAAGCCTTTCTAAATCCAAGTATATGATATCAAAATTTTTTTGCCTCAAGTTCCTTTGTTATTGCATCATAGTATCCAATCAGATTAGTCAGACGAGACCGCCCCAAATCTGTGCTGGGACTGAAGTATAACTGCACCTGTCTAGATCAGTAGTGGGCCTACCTTTGGCCCATGGGCCAACTCAGGCCTGTGAACGTGCGTAATCAGGCCTGCGGTTGTTTTCGAAATATCTATAATAAAAGGCCTGCTGAACAATTTATATCAAGTAATTATGTTTATTGTAATTTTTATTATATTTGCTGTTATTAAATTATTTTTACATTTTGATTGCATGATGTCTAATGAATCATCTGAATTTGTGCCATATATCACAAGTCGAGTAAGCAGCAGTATTGCCAAACGGTAAGCAAGCATAGCTTCGGGCAACTGGTAAGCAGGCACAGACTTGCACGCAGTCAGTAGTGGTTTCTCGAACTCTCAACTCTACAGAATGTGACTGCAGTGCAAGTGTACTGTGCACTTCAACGGAAAATGTCAGTGAATAATTGACGGATAAAAGTAAATAATTTGGAGAGAATTTACCATTTTGTTATTATGAAGGTATATATCTTGAATTCGTATTTCGTTTTTCTTATTAATAAAATTAATTATATGTATGAGTATCTATATGTATTAAGATTTTATAAATATTTCAATGAATAACATAAAACAGTTTATGACAATTTTTCATTATATACCATTTTAATAATCCTAAAAAGCGTGAAAAGCTAAAAAAAATTGGCCTGCATGTACCTCACAGACATTTTATTTTGCCCGCCATTTAAAAATGGTTGCCCATCCCTGGTCTAGATGGTCCTGCATTACTTCTTTAACAAGTGACTCCATTATTTTCCCTGGAACAGAAATTAAGCTAACAGATCTGTAATTATTCATGCCACTCTTTGACCCCCTTTTGTGCATCAGGGATATATTCACACATCTCCAATCCAAGGAACTTCCCCTGAATCTAATGATTCTCTCATAATTTTGGCTAAGGATTTCTTTACCTCCTTTGCTGCCTCCCTTAATATAACTGGATAGATCCCATCCACCCTGTATGTCATTTTTGTTTAACTGCAACAATTGCTCTTAAGAAGACCAATACAACTGACAACACCTTGGCTATCACTTATCAGAATTTTGGGAAAATAAAAAAATGGCAACAGAAGAAATTGCTGTTGTAACCCATACATCCAAAAGAAACATTTATCTATTACTAAAGGAGTACTGTGTAAGCAAAAGATTTCTGCTAGATGGGATCCTTCAACATTTTTTTTTTTTTTATGTAAACACCAAACGCGAGGAGGTATTAGAACCTATAGTACTTAGTAACGTGCTTGGGTTGGAGGCTGAGAAGATGAAAGAAGATATTTGTTAACGTTGGACTTGAACTTCTGTAGACTAATTTTTAGGAAATACATATGAAGGAAGGTTGTTCCAGAAAACGGCAGTTGAATGAATAAACGAGGAAGATGAAAAGTTGGTTCTGTGAGTTTGAAGTTGGACAGTAAATGGATGTTAGCTGGTGGCTGCACATGTTTGGAATGTTTTGAAAGAGAGCAGGAATTATAGAAGCAAATTCAGAAGAACAGTGCCCGTGGAAATACCTGTAGAAGAGGCATGCAGCAGAAACAGTACAGTACATCTATGAGACAGCGAGTGGAGAGAGACTGTTAGAGATGAATCATTGGCAAAGGTAAAGAAAGCCAACACGAGAACGATGAGAAATGTCGGATAACTTACGCGGAAAATTAGTTTCCCGATATGGCACTCTAGCGCTGCTCGCTTGGTAAACAGACAGTAAGTGTTATCGGTCTGGAGCAAAGTCAAGAACGATATACTGATTGACAGGTAGGCATGGCAAACGATGTGCTGACTGGGGCGCGAACACAACACCCGATAACATCGGTTTAGTATCACTCGGAAGCACTAATGGTAACTGGCCCTAATCTCACATGCCCTAATTAATGCTTTCCATAATGGTTAAAAAAGGTCAGGTTACCTCCACTTGAATCCCTCCCGAAGTGGAGGGGGTAACCTAACCTTTTTTCTTTAGAATCATGGGTGGACTAGCGCATAAATTGTTTATTAACAAAATATTAATTTTTTTATTATTGTACTTTTATTTTTAAAGTTACTCGTGCAGATACACACGTATCATAACGTCAATCAACGCTTCAATAGCTATTCACTATATATAAAGAATCTTTCTTTTCCTATTATTTCCTAACATTTAAGTTTAGGTCACGAAATATTAGGACACCTATTCTATTATTTCCTAACCTACGATTTAAGGTCAGGTTATGAAATATAACGAAAAATAAAGAAACCTTTTCCTTTTTTCGTAACCAAACCTAAATCAACAATATAGTAAAATCACTCATGACCTCCAAAAATCTGCTTTTAATAAGGAGGAAAAAACATAATGAAGAACATAAAAATGAACTGAACGAAATTTTTATTAATTTAGTTTTCATCAAAAAAAATCAACCAACGTTTTATTTTCCTTACAAATTTCTTTCATCTTTAAAAGGTTCATCACTACTATTACCTGTTTACCATTCATTACAAAACTATTATGCACTGTTCTTTACTCATAAATATACATTATAATGCCAACCAATGACTACACAGTAGCTGCTTGTCCTCTGTTGCGCCCACCACCAATCATTTCATTGTTTGCCACACCTACCTGTCAATCAATATATCCTTCTCGATTTCGACTCCAGACCGATAACACCTACCATCTGTTTACCAAGAGAGCAGCGCGAGAGTCCGGTGTCAGGAAACTAATTTTCCACGTAAGTTATCCGACGTTTCTCGTCATTCTCGTGTTGGCTTTCTTTACCTTAGCGGAATCATTAATTAACCTAACAGCCCTCTTCTGAACGGAATCAAGAAGCCTGAGCGAGGTTTTGGGGGCACCACCCCAGATGTGGGAACAATATTCCATGGTAGGGCCGATTTGCGATTTGTACAGAGTGAACAGCTGTTTGGAAGAAAAGTAATGCAGAGAGAGAAAGAGAAAACCAAGTTTTTAGATGCAGAGGAAGCAATATTTGTAACGTGCTCGTGCCAAGAGAGATTAGAAGTCATGATAATCCCCAAAAGAGATATATCAGTTTGCCTAGAAATCGGAGCAGAATAACCTTTTTGCAAGATATAAGACAAGACTGAGTTCTGGAAGTATTGAAATCAACTAAGTTGTCTTTGCTCCACTGGAGAATTACCTGGAGATCGACATTTAAGGAATTGGTAGCAGATTTTCGAGAAGTTGAAGCTGATTGAGCAGGGCAAGGTTTCTCAAAATGGAATGTGGAATGCAATGTGCTATCATCAGCAAAACTATGGATAGGAATTCCAATCAATGGAAGAAGGTCATTAATATACACGAGGAAAAAAGTGGGGGAAAGAACTGAACCTTGGGGGACACCGGCATTAGTGGAGAAGTTAAAGGACAGAGAGCCATCTATCATTGCCCTCAGTGAGCGATCAGAGAGAAAACTGGATAACCAATTACAAAAAACAGTTGGCAAACCATAAGATGGAAGCTTGTTTAGAAGACCTTTATGCCAAACACGACTGAAAGCCTTTGAGATGTCAAGAGCAACTACTCGTGTTTCACCAAACCTTTCCATTGAATTAGTCCATAAATGGGTAACATAAGCCAGAATATCACCAATGGATTGACACTTACAGAATCCGTACTGGCGATCGTTGATCAGACGGAAGGTTTCTAGGTAGTTTAAGTGTTGGCGGTTAATTTTCTCCATTACTTTAGAAAGGGTAGAAGTAATTGCAATGGGACGATAATTGGATAGGAGGGATTTGTCACCCTTTTTAGGAACTGGCTGGATATGAGCAAATTTCCGAGAAGGAAAAACACCTTAGGAATAAGAAAGTGAAAAAAAGCAACAAAGAACAGGAGTGAGTTCAGGAGCACAGGTTTTGAGAACAAGTGGAGAAATACTATCAGGACCTGGAGCTTTCTTAGCATCAAGATTCGTAAGAATCCTTCTGACATCCTTTTGACGGAAGACCAAATGACTTCTTTGATGAACGAATTCTAACACACCCTGTTTACAGTCAAGACAAGCTCCTAAACATCATCCTGTTTTCCAAGTTGAAGGAACTGTAAAATTCGGGTTTCATCTCTTATAGAAATGTTCAGAAGCTGTGATCTGAAGGATCTAACAGCTCAGCAAAAATGGCTTTTTAGACAGTAGTATTCAAAAACTTTCAGAAGAAAGGCAAAACGGCATTTGGAAAATAGGGAAGTTATATTGAAGAGATGTAATAACTTTATTGAAAAGAAAAATTTGCTGCAGTAAACAAGGGCATATAGTATGCACTACTTTTGGAAACACCCTCACACGTAGCAATTTCTTTATAACATAAACTTCACTTCAAATGAACAAACCATTTCATAAAATGCAATTTGTTCTTTCATTGACTGATATGTTTGGAAATACATAATGGGTTAATATTAAACATATATATATTAAGTTAGCTGAAATTTGCAACATTGAAATTTGCACTTACTACTCTAATGTTAAATTGTGAGAGGTTATATATAATGTAATTCCTATCCATTTGTTTAGGGCACTATCCTCTACAGGAAGTTTCCCAAACTGTGTTCCGTGAGATGTGAACAAGCGTTCCGCAAAAAATCGTAATTAATAATTAAAAAAATAAAATAAATAAATTTTGCATATTTGTAGCGTACACCACTTTAGTATCATTATAATTTTTAACATTATTTTTTTTCAGTTATTAATATACCATTTTTTTTCATAAATAGTGGTTCATAAATAGTAATTCAATAGTAAATAGTTTTCATAAATAGTAATTCATTCATATTTTTTTCATATTATATATTTCTGAAAAAATATATAATATGAAATATATAATATTTTTTTTAAGTTATTAATTTAATATCAAATGAAGGGAAAGACATCCACACTAAACTACAAAAATGTAATAAAATGAATGGAACGATTAAACGCCACTTCGGAAAACAAATGACAACTGAAACAAAATTACGACTGCACACATTCTCTTCTACAGCTGTGAGACTTGGTCATAATGCACACAAACTAGAAGCAGCACAAATGAGATTTTTAAGACCATTATTAGGCTTTACAAGATTAGACCACCAAAGAAATTTAGATATCCGCGAGAAATTAAAAGTAGATAACATAGTAAATAGATGACTTTCATCAACAGGTGAAATACTACCACTTTGCTTATTGGAGGCTTGAAGTGGTGAAACCCATGTTTAGTCTCTAGAGCAAAGTTTCCGGCATCCCCCTCAACCCCTACTTCTCCTTCAACCCATGCACGGCACTAAGTACTATAGGTTTTGATACCGTTCGTGTTTGGGGTTTTCATTAAAAAAAAAAAAAAAAAAATGACATAAAACAGTATCAGGAAAAATGGATCAGCTACATAGAAAGAATGAACCCAGACCGGATCCAAAAATTAGCCTTTAACTACAAACCTACAGGCAAGAGAAATGTTGGTCGATCAAGACAATGATGGCGAAATCAAGACCACCTCCAAGAGCTACAATGGAACAGGTCTTAATAGACCTAAGCCGGACCAAGTTCATGATGATGATAATATACTGGCATAGACTAATAATCAAATAGACTGTGGAATACTCTATTTTGGTGGACTGCATGGAAAAGTACGCATAGAAGTAATGCCATCTACGAAAAAGTAGCAATGTAATAGTCTAATATGTCATTCGTATGCAATTTAGCCTGGAGTACATGGGTTGAAGGAGGGGGGTGAGGCCGACCAGGCTAGCCAGGTAGGTAAGGTGCCTGCCTGGCAACCCAAAGGTCGCGGGTTCGATTCCCGCCTCGGGCTTGGATCACAGTAAAATGCAAAAACTTTGGGAGGTGCAATATGGCCATAGAAGCTGATGCGCCAACAACTAATAAAAAAAAAAAAAAAAAAAAAAAGGAGGGGGTGAAGCGTATGATATCATAACTAAACTCACTTCCTTGTATAAATTTTTTTTATAATTATCAGTATTTCGAAATTATTATTAAAATAAATGGCCATGGGTTTGTGGTTGAAAAAAGGAACTTTAAAATGAGAAGCAAGTACTTCTAATATTGCAACTGTGGTTGATGAAAACGAATACAATATTGTCATACTTCAAAGTGAGAATGAACAATTGCAGCCTTTTGTTCTCCAAAAATCTGAAGTGAAAAAAAAAACAGGAACCAACTAATAAAAGACCAAAACGAAAGTATGATGACAGTTATCAAAATTTTGGCTTTACATGTGTTGGAAATAAAGATGCTACTGATGCACAGTGCATCGTATGTAATAAAATATTAGCAAATAGTTCTTTGGCTTCTGCTAAACTTGTGTTCCATAAGTGTTCCGTAAATATATTGTGAGATGAAAAGTGTTCTGTGACTAAAAAAAAAGTTTGGGAACCGCTGCTCTACAGTAATATACTTGTTTGTGGATTATATAACCTGTGTGATACTCAGTGGTCGAACTAGTATATGCCAAAATGTAAATTCTTTACTTTCTGTACATGACAAAAGAGGCAAATTGATTTAACTTTTCAGCCAACTGATAGTGAATAGTCATGAATACTTCCTGTTTCTTAGAAATGATTAATTATTCCTCCAATGGGTGACTGATCAAGTGAAGTCCTTCAAATGGATGGTTTTCATTGAAAACCATCCATTTGAAGGGTGCACCAGTTTTTTTTTTTTTCTTTCCTACTTGGAAATAAAAAAATAAAAAAATATTATTATTATACTGTAAGTTTCATTATGCTAGTATTATTAATAAAGCACACAGTGAAATTCCCTATGGCACACAACTATTTCAATGCCCTATACATTACTACTTATAACCAACATATTGTTATTTGAATTACTTGTTATGTGAGGGCCAATGAAATACTGCCACAGAAACATGGAAATATAACATGGATATACAATATGAATTTCAGATGAATGTGATTTGAATCCACATGCCATTGAATAAGGCTGATTAAAAAATTCTTGTCAAATGACTAGTTGCAAACTTCTCTGATCTATGTGGTCATGCTGGAGTATAAATAAAGAATTTTTTTTTTTTTTATTTTACCAATTATATTTCAGTGCACCCTAAATGTACAAAATTGTTATAACCATGCAAGTCTGACAATAATATATATGAATAGTCATTCCAATAAGTACATTCACACTTCTTATTTAATTTCACTTGTGTCAATTTTTACTCTTTCCAGTTTGTACCTCATAAAAATTTCAGAAAGCTTTGGATGTCTCAAATCCTTAACTAATAAAGGCAACTAAATTAAGCTCACAAAGCAACCAATTAAGGTTACTGCTAATTGCATGACAAACACCATAGTGACATTTTGCCCAATTACTGAAATATATATAATCATTTTAAAGATAAGCAGAGGTATAACTAGGATATGGCAAGTGTGGCCATATTAGCAACAGGAGCCAAATGGAGTTAAAGGCTTAGAATAATTTAATTTATAATTTATTTTAAAAATATGACAATTGTCTTTTACCTAAATCAATTAATATAAAAAGACTTTTTTATAAAAGTACCATGTCACAGATAATATAATTATTTTATAATTAATTAATTGATTTATATAAAAACAAAGGTATATTTCATATATTTGACCATAGGTGTCAAAATGCCTAGTTACACTCCTGAAGATGAGAATGGCATTTGTGATGTCCACTATTTTCCAGAAGTGTTCATCATAGCTCACACAGCCAAGGATTCTAAATCTCACCAAACTATATTATTAAACTTTTTGAGTAAATATTAAAGTATGTGCTGGATCTGAATAGGCTTCCTAATACACTTGCTCTCTTGCCAAGTACTGTTATCCCTGCACTAATTGGTAAAAGATCTTATGATGAAGTTGGGCAACCTCACCTTCCCAGTAAAAGCAGCAACTTCTGCTGCTGGAATCTAAATTAAACAAACTTCTCATCTGTACTTGACTAAGAAAAAAGATTTCTTAGTCGAATACAGTTTGTTCTGAAACTGTCAACAGTTAGAATTACTCATATTTCTTAGGACTGAGCACTGAAGCTATTTTGCATTTATGTGTGATTGTACTATTAGAGTGGAATGATCTAATATGCACTACTAGAGACTTCCCATAAACTAGGCTACAAATTAATCTATGGTGGGGACAGTTGATCTCCAGCCTTTTAAGAGGGATTATCATTAAGCCCTCCATGATGGTTCTAAATATTAAAAAAAAAAAAAAAAAAACTTGTATCTTTTCAAAAACCCATAGAAATGACCAGTCTCTCTCTCTCTCTCTCTCTCTCTCTCTCTCTCTCTTGATACATATCCCTCCAAATTCTCTCAAGCAGACATAAAAAAAAATAATAATAATAAAACTCTAAACTTTATCCATGTGGTAATTAGGGAAAACATATGCTCTTGGATCCTGACCTAAACTATAATTTGCCTTTTGTTGCTTATTCTTGTAATTTCACATTTGGTTTAGCTTATAACTGTATGATTGCTGGTTTTTTTTTTGGTGAAACATACTCTCTGATTGTTCAAAAACTTCACACTGATGATTAGGGTATAATTCTTTGTAAAAGAACTTTAAAAACGCTTTATTCTGATGTTTCTATTCCTGTTTTGTTCTCATCAACCTTATTTTTCTATGACTGAATTTTCAAATATCAGTTTTGTAATGCTCTTTGATAAAAACTGTACATGCACAATCAATCTACTTGGACAGCAATTTCCAGCAATTTATCTCGTTATCTCATGCTAATAATAAATTACGACAATTTATTAAAAAGCATTCTTTCGAGAATGCAATGGAAATTTTCAGGTGCTATCACTTCCCAGCTGAGCACATTCTAAGTTTCACAACTGATTTCCCTCATATTGGTAAAAATCATTGGCCTAACTCCAACATAAAAAAAAAAAAAAAAAAAAGTTTAAGAAAAGAAAAAAAAAGCTTAAGAAAAAAAGAATTTAAAAAAATTTTGGTTTTATTTTCGGAGGAAAATTTTAGCTCACAAATAAAGCATATAACCTTTATAATACTGCTATAGAGTATATTATACAGTACAGTATATACATACCACAAAGTGCAGCGACACGAAGGTAAGAGTGGTGTCCGAAGCATGAAATTTTTATACTACGTGTAAGTACAGCCTTGAGAAAAATCGTGAGAATATGCGCAACACAGTCGCAGATCTGATGCAAATGCTAGAAGTACGTAAATGTTCGGTAAGAGATCACGCTCGGGCACCTAATATATAATTATATAGGATATATTTCTTGAAAGGTGAGTGCTTTCTGAACTAATACGTTGACTAAAGGGCGGTACTGAATGCCGTCAGCATTTCGCCTTTACAGCAGCCTCATGATCAAGTCTTTCTGAGCTGCAAAATTCTAAACGATGCATTTAGAAACTCCCTTAAAAGACAGTGGAGGTTTAAAAAAAAGTGAACGAAAGATTAGGCAAAATTAGGCACGGGAAAACTATCGGAAACTTACCCTTATCTTCCATATATCAATGGCTCATATATATGGCTCATATATATAATAGTTGGTATAGCATATCATCATGGGCGCCAGCAGCGTGGTGCAAGTGCACCACCTTTGGATTTCGAAGTAATACACAATTTATTTCATAAATTTATTGAAAAATTAAAACAATACAAATTCTACAAAAAAAACCTAAAATATTAAATCAAATAATGTATCAAAACAAGAACAAAATTAAAATAACTCTTCCAAAACAGAATTATACCCCGTTGATTTTCGTCTGTGATCTGTGAACATCATATTATTCTATTTCATTCAGTGCCAGACCAAGGTATTTTCGTGCCCGGAGCAGAAAGATTTTTCGGCGTAACCTTTATTAAGAGTTATATATATATATATATATATATATATATATATATATATATATTTATGATTTTTTAAATTTGGCGCCCCTTAAAGAATGGCATCCCGGGCAAGGATCCTGTTAGCTCGTGCACTGATTTCATTACAAATTTCACGTAAAGAAATTTCAGGCCTTTTCTTTCTCACTCTGCCAGAATGCACAATACTTTCTCCCACAGATCATGAAATTGGCTCGACTGCACATGCAAATCAGTCAAAGTTGATTTAATTAAAATATTGCATGTATTCGAAAATTTGGTCAACAAAAAATTTACTCCTACATGCACCACCTTGAAAAATATCCTGCCGGCGCCCATGCATATCATATGGTATATGTAATAGTATTCGTATTAGCAATGGCCACGTGGTGCAAGGAAGCCTATGGCTTATGTTGCACCAGCCAAAAAAAAAAAAAAAAAAGTTGGTCAACAATGGCTTGTCAATCTCGCTATGTGATATTCTTCTCTCATTGATTTTTGCTAATCATGACTGGCAACTTATTCAAAGCCTTATTTAATAAGACTATGTGTAATAATAATATGTAATAGCTTTGTATAATAAATAATGTTAGGTTATCTAGAGTGACTCCAGACACGATCATGTCAATCATTTACCAGTCCATCACATGTCATCTAGGGACGCATGCATTCAGGAACTTTTTTATTTGAAGACTTTGGCTGTCTTTTAATAGATTGTAATTGAATTCTTATTGTAAACTTAATTAATTTCCTGCGTATACATGTTTCAAACATAAGTTGTCTCCCTCATGTTATTATATATACTTACACTATTAGTAAAAAACACAGAGCTACAAGACTCAATAACTTCTACGTTGTAACAATATATTTAAGGGAGGAAAATATAATAAATTTCGTTTAATTTGTATGTCCAATGCGTTTTATCCAAATTTTATAATCGTGATTTTAATTATTTATTCTCGTTAACGGTTTTCCGTCTTTAAGGAAAGGATTGACATGATGTCTGATATGGTATGAGTGTGGTACTAAAGTACCACAGAGACATGGGCATTGACAATGGATATTAAAAGATTGGAAAGTTTTGAGATGTGGTATGGGATGGAGGTTTTAAGAAAGGTGGAAATGAAGAGACGAAAAGAGAAGGTAGATTGAACGTGTGTTGCGACATGAAGGATGTTATGGAAGGAAAGATGTGGGGAAAAGGCTCAAAAGGAGGTTGAGAAAACGTATGATAGATGACATGAGAAGGGACAGCAGATATAGGAAGATGAAGAGGAGAGCTAACGATAGGAAGATATGGAAAGTGGTTGTTAAGTGTATGCCTGATGATTATTATCATTATATAATAAAATAAAATAATATTATATTTTATATTATTATAGTATACTTCAAAATTTTATTTTATTTATTTATTTTTTATTTTTTTTACCTTTGCAGCCGCTATTAATTTGGGTACGATTTTTAATACCCTTTCCATGGCCGGCATTGCTAATAGGAATTGATAAGACAGTCTACAATTTTTAGTAGATTGTGACAGTCTGCCTTCTTATAAAATTCAACTCGCATTTTATCAAGCAAATTAAGGCTGATTTCAACTCGCATTTTATCAAGCAAATTAAGGCTGATTTTTGACGCTTGTAGCTGGAAACACTAGTGAAGAAATATAACAAGAGAGGTTTCTGAACGAGAACGGCGATATCGGCAGTCAGAACGTTGCTCTCGTATTGGCTCTCCTCGCGATAGCACAGTGGTTTTAATCACCATCCCCCCCCCCCCCACACACACACACATCACCACAGAGGATAGCAAGGTGTTTGCTCCACGGATCAGAGAACACGCCCAACTTATGACATACATATACCGTATACACATGAGTAAGTGGACGAGGTTGTTCTGGTAATCCTAATATGATTTTTTTTTTTTTTTTTTGTCATATTCGTTTTCACCAGAGTTTCGAGACTGGTCAAGAACTGAACATTTTGAAAGCAAAGATGGGCCAGGCACAAAAGTTTAAAAGCCGGGACGATACCTCCAAAAGCGGAGCGACTGTGTAAACACTATCTATAGGCATTGTTGCTGTTGGGTAGAACTATAATCTTTATTATTCCCACATAGCCAGAATAATAAAGTTTCAACTGTTTTAATGGAATTTCAATTTCTGTGGACGGATTGATATAAGTTTCTAGGTTGAATCTGTACGAGGTAACTGTGTGTGTGTGTGTGTGTGTGTGTGTGTGTGTGTGTGTGTGTGTGAGTGAGAGAGAGAGAGAGAGAGAGACTGCTGTACAAATTGGAGCAATGCAACATTAATAGCCACTTACTGCAATGGATAAGGGATAAGTAGCAGAGTAAATATTAATGCCCACTGCTCTTCGTAGGCTAAAGTTATTAGTGGAGTCTCTTAGGGTTCCGTTGTTATAGTTGTTATTTGGTTTTTAGGAGCATTAGCAACTAAGGCCATATTGCTCCGGGATATGCGGTGGTCATTCCCTGACCTTTCCGCATCCTCCGTATCGTATTTGGTGGTGACGGGCTCGAACCGCGGTCTAATCAAGAAGCGTGTGCTACGCACTGCTGCTCCTTCCCACCTGGCTACGGAGGCGCCTCTTAGGGTTCCGTGCTGGACCCTTTACTGTCTTCAGTATTTATTAACGATATTGATGAAAGCAAATCAAGTTTAATGCCTAAGTTTGCTGATGATACAAAACGTGATGATCGGGTGGTTAATGACAATAATTCCTGGATAAATTAGGAAGACGGGCTGAAAAGTGGCAATCAGGTTTAGCATTGATAAATGCAAGGTAGTGCATATGGGTATCAGTAATCCCAGAATAACATACCATTTGGGTGATACCACGTTCAAGGTAGTGGAGAATGAAAAACTTAGGGGTAATTGTACGATATGAAATTCACATGAGTGCAGACAGGCTGCTTGATTTTAGAAAGTGGTTCTGTTAACGAAATTCAGGATTTCTATCAGCAGAGACAAGGAGATGACTATTTAGTACAAGGCATTAAATCAATAATCTTTATTACTAGTAAATGTCCATAATGCTGGCTACAATGCATTACCAATGCTCATCACGGCAGCAGGGCCAGGACTTTACACTTAGATGATTAATTTGGAATATTTATATCTTTTATATATACAAATTATTATTAAGCTGCATCTTGAGCACTCTATACAGATCCTGAAGCCTCTTTTTAGGAAGGATGTGAACGTGTTTGAATGGATGCAGAGAAGAGTAACAAGGTTACTGAAGGGAGCAAAAGGGTAATCTTACCAAGAAATGTTTGAATTTTATAAGTTGAGGCGCCTGAAATCTGAAACTTGGCCTGATTGCTGTGTTTAAGGCTTTAAATGTATTGAATAAACTAAATGATGGTATTTTTATGACTCCTTTCTCGAACGACACAAAACAAGAGTTAAAATAGGATATGTGTGCGAAAATTTGCTTTCAGCCAGAGAGTAATTGATTCTTGGAACAAACTTCCATCTGGTGTTGTGGAAGTTGGTAGTTTGAATAAATTTAGAGGGGTTGGAAATTTTCAATGGATACTTTACATATATTCTTTTATATGTAATTTTTCTCTTTTTTATTCGCGATGTGGACTCCTTTACCTTGATGTTGTGCTCCGTGTTTGGCCGTGAAGGGTCAATTTGACCCTTCACAGCCAAAAGCTAGGAGTTTTGTACATATTTCTAGAGATAAAATGATTTGATATGAAGTGAAGTGCCCTCTGGATAACACAGTTGAAAGAATCGCCGTTCCCCCCCCCCCCCACTAGGTTGAAAAAGACCAGAGTTCGAGTCTCGTCGATGATGTCAGGAATTTTTATGAACCTTTTTTCACAACGTGGCTGAGTTAGTCGGGCTCAGGCGATATAGTATGGTTTTTCCTTCCGGAAACTCGGGTTTTTCGTCCAGCAAACAGAAAATCGACCATAGAACACACGCAATTTACAGATAATATAGACGGAGAATATTGCCTTAGTCGCTGATGCTCCTAAAACTCCACTACAACAACAATGAAACGGAGTGGGTTATTTTGCTACTGCTAATTCAACATGGTGATCCATGTGAAAACCAATTACTTAAGCAAAAACAAACGAAGAAAAACACAATAAAACTCCCCTCCCCACCACCAAAACTTAGGGTTCTGGTGTACACTACACATGTACACCATAGGATACGCTGAAGCATGCCAGGAAGATGTCACGAAATAGACTGAAATGTTTTGCTCCTATAGCTCAGCAACGTCAACCTCGTTCATTCCCGTATTAGAAAACTAGAAATTTTATGACTATTTCAAGAAATTTTCTTTAAGGTGGGCTATCTGGTGAGTATGGGCTTGGCACACCCAGGTTCCTGAGCTGGATATCACCATTCTTCTCTTTCTTGGTGACTCCTTTATTTCTGACACACACACTCTCTCTCTCTCTCTCTCTCTCTCTCTCTCTCTCTCTCTCTCTCTCTCTCTCTCTCTCTCTCTCTCTCTCTCAGGGTAACTTGAATTTTTTTTTGGCTGGTGCAGCATAACCCTTGGGCTTCCTTGCACCGTATAGATAATAATAACAATAATAATAACAACAACTTATGCCCTTGTGGGTAGCACAGTTGGGAAAGAGCAAAAGCACCATTCTCCCCCCACACCGGGTAGGAAATACCCGCGTTCGAATCCCGTCAATAATGCGAGGAATTTTTATGCGTCTTTTTCACAACGTGGCTGAATTAGTCGGCCTTAGGCAAGGATAACATGATTTTTTTTTTCTCTCGTAAACTAGGATTTTTCTTCGAGCAAATCAACCACAGAACAAGATAAATTTACAGACATATTATACACTGCGCAATATGGCCTAATTTTCTGATGCGCCAAAAACCGTACAACTAACTAAAAATATTTTATGATAAACAGTATCATAAAAGGAAAAATAATAAGAGGCAAAAGTCAAAAGTGGTGAATGAAGGAAGCACTGACGTAAGAATTTTAAATATTAAAATAATTTTTTAAATAATATAATATAATAATATAAATTATTTTTAAATAAATAATTTTAAAATAATTTTAAATTTGAATACAGACAGTACAGTATAATATATTTAAAATATTAAGAAAATAATACTTCATATGAAATTATGCATAAATGGTTAGGCATCTTGAGTACTACTTACAGGTCTGGGGGTCTCATTTTAGGAATGATGTGGAGCTGCTGGAACGAGTATAGAGAAGGGCAACGAAGTTGGTGAGCGGAACAAAGGGGTGCTCTTACCAAGAAAGGCTTCGGTACTGTAAATTGCAGCGTCTGGAGACTAGGCACCTGCGAGGTGATCTCATTATGGCTTTGAATGAATTGGCCAAGCTCAATGC